>NC_080572.1:228575434-228875434 GCF_030247185.1 Malaya genurostris | reverse complement strand
TGAAGAAAAACCAATGAAAATTTGATTTTTCCCGTTCCAAGTTTTTTTCACGCGCCCAATATGCCCTATCTGCTTTCCAATTTTCTTTCCTTTGGCATAAACGTCGCATAGAAAATATTGAATACTTCAAATTTACCGAGTCATAACTTTGTTGTTAGTCAACCGATCTTCAAAATTTGTTCACCATTGGAAAGGTACTACTTCCAAAAATTAAATGCACTGAAAAAATACTAAAAATAGGGTTGTCTACCCAAAGTTATAATGAAAACTGTAGATAGATGACCTAAGAAAAAATGAAACTTTTCACAATGATCGTAAATATCTCGAAATTCAAAGCGATGACCTCTATATTTTTATACATCACTCCATTGCATTTAATAACAGCTACAATTTTCGCTCAACTAAAATTCATGAACAATCAAAAGAAAACATTAAAAAATCGATAATTTTATAAATATATAAGAATTTTTCATTTTTTCACATGTTTGTATATAACTCAAAAATAAAAGCGATGACATGTACATTTTTTTGATTCAAAATATTGTAATCAATAGAAACAATGTATTGATGATCAAAATTATATATTCGTTCAAAGAATCTAAAGAAATTTGGCACAAATACAGAGAATTTTTATTATTGGGAAAATTTTGCCAAACAAAGCTTATAAATTTTATGACATATATTTTTTCATTATTTTAGTTGGAAAATTTATAACGTACAAAATTCACAAAAAAAACTGAAACTTGGATTTCACTGAATATCTTAAAAATTTTGGTAAATATACCTTAACTCTAAAAATAATTATATTTTTGTATTGCACAAAACATTTAAACAATTTTTATGCACAACCCAAACGCAATTGATAACTACTAAAATTAAGTTTTTTGCCTTTCTCTATAGAAAGGTATTAGAATTGCTGGAAAAACCGACTTTCGAACGGAGCCTCGGAGACCCATAGTGTTATTTCGACCATTCGACTCAGTTCGACGAGATCGGAAAATGTCTGTGTGTGTGTGTGTGTGTGTGTGTGTATGTGTGTGCACTTTTCGAAGATATTTGAACGCGCTCAATTTTCTCAGAGATGGCTCAACCGATTTTAACAAACTTGAGCTCGTTTGAAAGCTACTATTGGGGCATTGATCAAGTTCGAAGATAAAATGGCTGTGACTTTTGGTTCCGGAGATATGATTGTATAAGTGACGTAACCGACAAAAAGCGTTGTATTTGAACGCGCTCAATTTTCTCAGAGATGGCTCAACCGATTTTAACAAACTTGAGCTCGTTTGAAAGCTACTATTGGGGCATTGATCAAGTTCGAAGATAAAATGGCTGTGACTTTTGGTTCCGGAGATATGATTGTATAAGTGACGTAACCGACAAAAAGCGTTGTATTTGAACGCGCTCAATTTTCTCAGAGATGGCTGAACCGATTTGAACAAACTTGGACTCGTTTGAAAGCTACTGGCGGGCCATTGATCAAGTTCGAAGATCAAATGGCTGTGACTTTTGGTTCCGAAGATATAATTGTATAAGTGAAGTAACCGACAAAAAGCGTTGTATTTGAACGCGCTCAATTTTCTCAGAGATGGCTGAACCGATTTGAACAAACTTGGGCTCGTTTGAAAGCTACTATCGGATCATTGATCAAGTTCGAAGATCAAATGGCTGTAACTTTTTGTTCCGGAGATATGAATGTATAAGTGACGTAACCGACAAAAAGCGTTGTATTTGAACGCGCTCAATTTTCTCAGAGATGGCTGAACCGATTTTAACAAACTTGGGCTCGTTTGAAAGCTACTATCGGACCATTGATCAAGTTCGAAGATCAAATGGCTGTAACTTTCTGTTCCGGAGATATGATTGTATAAGTGACGTAACCGACAAAAAGCGTTGTATTTGAACGCGCTCAATTTTCTCAGAGATGGCTGAACCGATTTGAACAAACTTGGACTCGTTTGAAAGCTACTGGCGGGCCATTGGTCGAGTTCGAAGATCAAATGGCTGTGACTTTTGGTTCCGGAGATATGATTGTATAAGTGACGTAACCGACAAAAAGCGTTGTATTTGAACGCGCTCAATTTTCTCAGAGATGGCTGAACCGATTTGAACAAACTTGGACTCGTTTGAAAGCTACTGGCGGGCCATTGATCAAGTTCGAAGATCAAATGGCTGTGACTTTTGGTTCCGGAGATATGATTGTATAAGTGAAGTAACCGACAAAAAGCGTTGTATTTGAACGCGCTCAATTTTCTCAGAGATGGCAGATCCGATTTTAACAAACTTGGGCTCGTTTGAAAGCTACTGTCGAGCCGTTGATCAAGTTCGAAGATCAAATGGTTGTGACTTTTGGTTCCAGATATATGATGGTATAAGTGACGTAACCGACAAAACACGTTGATTTTTTACCGCTCTTGTATATATAAGGGTGCCAAAATTTTGGGATCAACTCTATTTTCGTAAAGTTCTAGTGCTCAAAAGTTTAAGCACCTCGAAAAAAGCCTTCATGCAAAATTTGACCTAAATTGGACATGCTTAAGGGGTGCTGCCCGGTGGTAAAGTTTTGGCAATTTTCGATCTTGAAAAAGCACCATAGGGGGGAGTACATGAAATTTCCAAAATCGAAAATTTTTTTTGATGCCAAAACTCTTGAAACTGCATAAAACATCGAAATTTAGTGCCATCTCAAAAAAAATTTTTTTCGAAAAAATCAACTTTCTGGGACTCGATTTTTTCAAAAAAAATTTTGTTTCGAGATGACACTAAATCTCGACGTTTCATGCAATTCTAAGCCTTTTGGCATCAAACATTTTTTTTTGATTTCGAAAATTTCATGTACTCTCCCCTATGGTGATTTTTCAAGATATATGAAAATTTCACTAAGTGGACTAAGAAAGCTTATTTTAGATTAGCATCACTGTTCTCATACAAATAGGCAACGCAAATGTCAAGCACTAGTTTGGAAAAATGAAGCTGACTGTGTGACATAAACACTGAAGCATGTTTTTGTGAACTACTCGAATCAATCTGAATCAATTGGCGTCTGAAATTATTTAATAAATGTATGAAACATATTTTCATGAGACTGTTATGAAAGAAGAGAAAGGCATTATCACACCACTAGGTGGATTAAGAAGGGTTTTTATTAATAAAATAAATTTTGTGACAACACAAAAATTTTAAAATTATTTCAATGGCTTTGTACAATAAGAAATAGAACGTAAAATTATATGAATTTCATAGACTAATCCATGGCAAAAAAACCAACTACAATTTAAAAAAAAAATATTGCTTGATTTTTGTTTTACAAGCAATTAAGAACAAAAGATATTTCTTAAATCAACCAATTATCAATTATAATCGATAGAATATTAAAATTTAAATATCACAAACTTAGGATTATTTCGCAATGTATAGAATTCGAAAATTATTTGAATTTTCTATTAGTAAACAATTCAGAAAAAGTATAATTATGAATTTAGCACAAAAAATCACACGAAATTAAGTAAAACTTGTTTTTATCACCCTAGTTGTGTAATGATGCCTTTCTTATATCTCTCTTATTCTCATATAAAAAACGTATTCTTCAAACAGTTTTGTTTGATTTCTGAAAAACACGAAGCTAGTGCATGAACTAGTGTAACCTACAAAATGAAACAGTTCTCAAATCGGTTAGGCCATCTTTCTCAGTGAAGTGAGTTCCACTATTACAGGTACTTTGTGAAACTGGAATCGCCCCGAATATTGGCTTTGCAGCAGCCTTTGCGATTAGCACCAACCAACCAATCTAAAAAATCTTCGTCTCGAAAAACAACCTCTTCGTTTGAATGCTTTTTACTGAATGAAACCCTACACCTATGTTATCAGAACTGATTGGCTCAAGTGGCATGTTCCCCTAGTTATTTGGAGATTAGTGCCGTAGCTTCCCATCAACTTCCTGATGGGAAGGGAAGGATTAAAGGAACATAGCAGGGAATTGGGAATTGGGTGATGTGGGAAAACAGCACAAAACATAAAGAAATAAATCGTCCTGCATCCCCAAAAGGATGCTGAACGATCTGCAGGTGCCAAGATGCGGTTGATAAAACCTCCAGCCACCGAGGGGCCTTAGAGATTTTACAAAAGCGACACCATTCTGCATTCCCCGAAGAATGCAGAACGATTTCTTCCCGAATATGCACTTGAAATAATTTGACACTATAGAAGACAAAAATACCTTATTTTCATATATAGCTAATAAATGACTTACATGATACGAATATTTTTCAATGAAAAAACCCAATGTTTGAACATAATTTTAAAAAATTTAAAAAAATATCTTCTCCGCCTTTTTTTATAAACATGCTCGAAAATATTTTCTGTCAAATACAAGAAACGGTTTTTTTTTCGTTTGCCTCAATGTTAGATATAGCAGTTTAAAAATACCTTGTTTTTTTAACTAGTTTTGCTCATAACTTCGGTTCAGAAAACGCTACCTGAACACGCCAGTCATTAAAAAATTGGTTTTAACAAACTCTAAAAGATGTTCAAAGATACCTACCTATACGAGAAGAGAAAAATATAAATGCTAGAGCAAAAAATCTGATTTTTTGAGGAACATTCTAAGTTGCTCTTTAAAAATAGCTGTAACACTAAACCCGATGCAGTTACTACTATGGTGTCCTCAGCAAAGCTGCTCGATATAAGTTTATCTACAATTTTGCCGAAGAATGCAGTCCTCTATCTTAATACATCCGGAAAATAAGTTTCGGATCACCTTAATAATAAGAGCCACCCTAATATCATGTACATCGACATATGGCTTATCTTTACTGATCATTTGTTTTGAAGACATCATAGCACTAAAGTATAAGGTTAAGCCACAAATGTTTTTGTCCCCCTAAATTGTGGATCCGGACCATTGTGCAATGCAATTTATCTGGGAAATTTTAAAATTTCCGATCTTTTACCTATTTTTTGAAATTCTACGGCAAACCTAGAACAAAATCATAATTTTAGTAGTTATCAATTGCGTTTGGGTTGTACATAAAAATTGTTTAGATCGTTTTTCCAATACAAAACTATAACTATTTTTAGAGTTTTAGGATATTTACTAAATTTTTTAAAATTTTCAGTGAAATCCAAGTTTCAGTTTTTTTTTTGTAAATTTTGTTCATAATAAATTTCCAACTAAAATGATAAAAAACTATATGTCATAAAATTTAAAAGTTTTGATTTGATTTTGTTTGGCAAAATTTTCCCAATAATAGAAATTCTCTGTATTTGTTCCAAATTTCTTGAGATTCCTTGAACGGATATATAATTTTGGTCATCAATACATTGTTTCTGGTAATGATTCCAATATTCTGAATCAAAAAAATGTACATGTCATCGCTTTTATTTTTGAGTTATATACAAACATGTGAAAAAATGAAAAATTCTTATATATTTATAAAATTATCGATTTTTTAATGTTTTCTTTTGATTGTTCATGAATTTTAGTTGAGCGAAAATTGTAGCTGTTATTAAATGCAATGGAGTGATGTATAAAAATATATAGGTCATCGCTTTAAATTTCGAGATATTTACGATCATTGTAAAAAGTCTCACCTTTTCTTAGGTCATCTATCTACAGTTTTCATTATAACTTTGGGTAGACAACCCAATTGTTAGTATTTTTCTGTGCATTTTAGTTGTGGAAGTAGTACCTTTCCAATGGTGAACAAATTTTAAAGATCGGTTGACTAACAACAAAGTTATGACTTGGTAAATTTGAGGTTCTCAATATCCGATTTGCGATGCAGGTGCGCATAAATGCAGATAGGGCACATTTTGAGCTTGAAAAAAAAACTTGGAACGGGAAAAATCAGATTTTCATTAGTTTTTCCTAAACGATCGTCAATAATGATATGCTTAAAATAATCTACAAACTTCACAAAATTCGAGGGTGTAAAATTTATCGAAATTAGTCAAGTAACAACTGAGCTAAGATAGCTCAAAGTTACCGTTCCAACTTTTTTTGAGGCTCTGTGCTCCGCGTAACTTTTTTAGGCTTGGTATTAGGAGTGTTAAGATACTTCCAGAGCCGGTATTCAGGAACCAGCATAATCAAAACCGATTCGTGTGGCCATATGACGAATAAATTGCAATATTTTTGAGTCCAACTTAAAAGCTTTTCGGGATTATCATCTTCTGTATCGCTTTGAATTTTAAAAATTCATCATCCTATAATTCCAGAATCGGAAGTCAGAATTGGATAAAATTGGATTTATTTTAATTTGAACTTATGTTTCGATTTGGCTTTTTTTTTAGAAAACGATTGAGCTTTGAGAAACGATTCGATATTGGAACCGGAATTCGAAATTCGGTGTAGCCAAAGACAGACAAATTCACCTGAATAGCTATATAGCTTACATTTGTTTCAAAATGTTTGAAAATCAATGTAGACATCTTTGGGAAACGTAGTGCGAATTAATTTTTTTTTAAATACCTTCCGAAACGAAAACTGAATACAACCAAAAATGAAATAAGTTTATTTGGTTATCGACTATCCAAATCTGCTAACCCGATAAACCTGATTAATTTATCTGAAATAGACTTTTTATACTAATCACCCTGTATCTCCGAAACCGGAAGTTGGATCTGACTCTAAAAAAACAAGATGTTTTATAGAATCTTAAAACTTTTCATTTGAATCTTAGATCGGTTCAGCCATCTACGAGAAAAATGATTTACACAGTTTTAATTTCGTTTCACGTATCATCCTGTAGTTCCGGAACCAGAGGTCGGAACCAAACATAATTCAGGAACCTAGTTTGCGAGTATACGACTTTTCCTATGAATCTGAGTTGGTAGAAAACGGTTGAGTCATCTCCGAGAACATTGAGTGAAATTGTTTATCACACACGCATTTGCTGATCTCGACGAACTGATTCGAATGGTATATGGGAGTTATGGTCATCCAGCATTTATTGCTGTAAGTAGTTCAAATCAATATAATTATGGAATTACTTTCAATTCGAAAATTCTGCCATCATCTGGTTCACATATGGCATATTCGAACGATTATGTTGCCAAAAACGAACCGTGCTAAAAACGGTCCGAGGCAAAATATCATGCTGTACACAGTCTTTTGGGTACTTAGAAACAAATGTATTTAACAGTATAAAAATCGTTATTTATGTTGCTCCCAAGCATTTCTTTGCCAGACAGCGCTCAAAACTTCTACTTCTTGTGACAACACAAAAATTTTAAAATTATTTCAATGGCTTTGTACAATAAGAAATAGAACGTAAAATTATATGAATTTCATAGACTAATCCATGGCAAAAAAAACCAACTACAATTTAAAAAAAAAATATTGCTTGATTTTTGTTTTACAAGCAATTAAGAACAAAAGATATTTCTTAAATCAACCAATTATCAATTATAATCGATAGAATATTAAAATTTAAATATCACAAACTTAGGATTATTTCGCAATGTATAGAATTCGAAAATTATTTGAATTTTCTATTAGTAAACAATTCAGAAAAAGTATAATTATGAATTTAGCACAAAAAATCACACGAAATTAAGTAAAACTTGTTTTTATCACCCTAGTTGTGTAATGATGCCTTTCTTATATCTCTCTTATTCTCATATAAAAAACGTATTCTTCAAACAGTTTTGTTTGATTTCTGAAAAACACGAAGCTAGTGCATGAACTAGTGTAACCTACAAAATGAAACAGTTCTCAAATCGGTTAGGCCATCTTTCTCAGTGAAGTGAGTTCCACTATTACAGGTACTTTGTGAAACTGGAATCGCCCCGAATATTGGCTTTGCAGCAGCCTTTGCGATTAGCACCAACCAACCAATCTAAAAAATCTTCGTCTCGAAAAACAACCTCTTCGTTTGAATGCTTTTTACTGAATGAAACCCTACACCTATGTTATCAGAACTGATTGGCTCAAGTGGCATGTTCCCCTAGTTATTTGGAGATTAGTGCCGTAGCTTCCCATCAACTTCCTGATGGGAAGGGAAGGATTAAAGGAACATAGCAGGGAATTGGGAATTGGGTGATGTGGGAAAACAGCACAAAACATAAAGAAATAAATCGTCCTGCATCCCCAAAAGGATGCTGAACGATCTGCAGGTGCCAAGATGCGGTTGATAAAACCTCCAGCCACCGAGGGGCCTTAGAGATTTTACAAAAGCGACACCATTCTGCATTCCCCGAAGAATGCAGAACGATTTCTTCCCGAATATGCACTTGAAATAATTTGACACTATAGAAGACAAAAATACCTTATTTTCATATATAGCTAATAAATGACTTACATGATACGAATATTTTTCAATGAAAAAACCCAATGTTTGAACATAATTTTAAAAAATTTAAAAAAATATCTTCTCCGCCTTTTTTTATAAACATGCTCGAAAATATTTTCTGTCAAATACAAGAAACGGTTTTTTTTTCGTTTGCCTCAATGTTAGATATAGCAGTTTAAAAATACCTTGTTTTTTTAACTAGTTTTGCTCATAACTTCGGTTCAGAAAACGCTACCTGAACACGCCAGTCATTAAAAAATTGGTTTTAACAAACTCTAAAAGATGTTCAAAGATACCTACCTATACGAGAAGAGAAAAATATAAATGCTAGAGCAAAAAATCTGATTTTTTGAGGAACACCCTAAGTTGCTCTTTGAAAATAGCTGTAACACTAAACCCGATGCAGTTACTACTATGGTGTCCTCAGCAAAGCTGCTCGATATAAGTTTATCTACAATTTTGCCGAAGAATGCAGTCCTCTATCTCAATACATCCGGAAAATAAGTTTCGGATCACCTTAATAATAAGAGCCACCCTAATATCATGTACATCGACATATGGCTTATCTTTACTGATCATTTGTTTTGAAGACATCATAGCACTAAAGTATAAGGTTAAGCCACAAATGTTTTTGTCCCCCTAAATTGTGGATCCGGACCATTGTGCAATGCAATTTATCTGGGAAATTTTAAAATTTCCGATTTTTTTGAAATTCTACGGCAAACCTAGAACAAAATCATAATTTTAGTAGTTATCAATTGCGTTTGGGTTGTACATAAAAATTGTTTAGATCGTTTTTCCAATACAAAACTATAACTATTTTTAGAGTTTTAGGATATTTACTAAATTTTTTAAAATTTTCAGTGAAATCCAAGTTTCAGTTTTTTTTTGTAAATTTTGTTCATAATAAATTTCCAACTAAAATGATAAAAAACTATATGTCATAAAATTTAAAAGTTTTGATTTGATTTTGTTTGGCAAAATTTTCCCAATAATAGAAATTCTCTGTATTTGTTCCAAATTTCTTGAGATTCCTTGAACGGATATATAATTTTGGTCATCAATACATTGTTTCTGGTAATGATTCCAATATTCTGAATCAAAAAAATGTACATGTCATCGCTTTTATTTTTGAGTTATATACAAACATGTGAAAAAATGAAAAATTCTTATATATTTATAAAATTATCGATTTTTTAATGTTTTCTTTTGATTGTTCATGAATTTTAGTTGAGCGAAAATTGTAGCTGTTATTAAATGCAATGGAGTGATGTATAAAAATATATAGGTCATCGCTTTAAATTTCGAGATATTTACGATCATTGTAAAAAGTCTCACCTTTTCTTAGGTCATCTATCTACAGTTTTCATTAAAACTTTGGGTAGACAACCCAATTGTTAGTATTTTTCTGTGCATTTTAGTTGTGGAAGTAGTACCTTTCCAATGGTGAACAAATTTTAAAGATCGGTTGACTAACAACAAAGTTATGACTTGGTAAATTTGAGGTTCTCAATATCCGATTTGCGATGCAGGTGCGCATAAATGCAGATAGGGCACATTTTGAGCTTGAAAAAAAAACTTGGAACGGGAAAAATCAGATTTTCATTAGTTTTTCCTAAACGATCGTCAATAATGATATGCTTAAAATAATCTACAAACTTCACAAAATTCGAGGGTGTAAAATTTATCGAAATTAGTCAAGTAACAACTGAGCTAAGATAGCTCAAAGTTACCGTTCCAACTTTTTTTGAGGCTCGGTGCTCCGCGTAACTTTTTTAGGCTTGGTATTAGGAGTGTTAAGATACTTCCAGAGCCGGTATTCAGGAACCAGCATAATCAAAACCGATTCGTGTGGCCATATGACGAATAAATTGCAATATTTTTGAGTCCAACTTAAAAGCTTTTCGGGATTGTCATCTTCTGTATCGCTTTGAATTTTAAAAATTCATCATCCTATAATTCCAGAATCGGAAGTCAGAATTGGATAAAATTGGATTTATTTTAATTTGAACTTATGTTTCGATTTGGCTTTTTTTTAGAAAACGATTGAGCTTTGAGAAACGATTCGATATTGGAACCGGAATTCGAAATTCGGTGTAGCCAAAGACAGACAAATTCACCTGAATAGCTATATAGCTTACATTTGTTTCAAAATGTTTGAAAATCAATGTAGACATCTTTGGGAAACGTAGTGCGAATTAATTTTTTTTTAAATACCTTCCGAAACGAAAACTGAATACAACCAAAAATGAAATAAGTTTATTTGGTTATCGACTATCCAAATCTGCTAACCCGATAAACCTGATTAATTTATCTGAAATAGACTTTTTATACTAATCACCCTGTATCTCCGAAACCGGAAGTTGGATCTGACTCTAAAAAAAACAAGATGTTTTATAGAATCTTAAAACTTTTCATTTGAATCTTAGATCGGTTCAGCCATCTACGAGAAAAATGATTTACACAGTTTTAATTTCGTTTCACGTATCATCCTGTAGTTCCGGAACCAGAGGTCGGAACCAAACATAATTCAGGAACCTAGTTTGCGAGTATACGACTTTTCCTATGAATCTGAGTTGGTAGAAAACGGTTGAGTCATCTCCGAGAACATTGAGTGAAATTGTTTATCACACACGCATTTGCTGATCTCGACGAACTGATTCGAATGGTATATGGGAGTTATGGTCATCCAGCATTTATTGCTGTAAGTAGTTCAAATCAATATAATTATGGAATTACTTTCAATTCGAAAATTCTGCCATCATCTGGTTCACATATGGCATATTCGAACGATTATGTTGCCAAAAACGAACCGTGCTAAAAACGGTCCGAGGCAAAATATCATGCTGTACACAGTCTTTTGGGTACTTAGAAACAAATGTATTTAACAGTATAAAAATCGTTATTTATGTTGCTCCCAAGCATTTCTTTGCCAGACAGCGCTCAAAACTTCTACTGCTGGAATAGGGAAAAAATCGCTTACACAAAACCTTCGATATCTCCGTTAAAAATGGACGGATTTTAACAATCCATGGCTTGTTGGATAGGTATTACCATGCGGAATCTAATTTACTGTGACAGATACTGCCAAAAATCTGAAAATTTTGATATAAAACTTCGTATAACTCAAAAAGTAAACATCCGATCTCAAAACCATTCAATAGCGTTCTGGGTGACAGGAAGACCTTTCATTTGCGACTTGTTTGATCAAAATCGGTCCTGCCATCTCTGAGATCTCGACCTCTTAGTTGACAACACACACACACGGACATTTGCTCAATTCATCGATCTGAATCGATTGGTATATGACATTCGGCCCTCCCGGCCTCGGAAAATTTTTCTGCAGTTTGAGCGAATTCTATACCTATTTTTATATTTATAAAAAAAAGGTAAAAATAGGAAAGTTTTTATTCTTTACGCGATAGTGTTGCAAATTTTTCGAACAAGAGTTGTGAATCAAGACTTCCCGGGATATTGTTGAACCGTTCACTCGGGACGTCAATGAGTTTAGTGGTGCATCCGAGCATCTTGAAACCGGAACATACTGAGTCGCGTGCGAATAATACCAATGCTGAAATTTTTACTAACAAATATCCTTCTCCCGTGACACTTGTGGAGTGCGCAGTAGTATATACGGCCTCTAGTACCAACAAGTGTTGGACTAACATCCCTTCCCACTCCTTAGACGATCTACGTTCGGGCCTGACCGGCGCCGGTACTGATCAATGATTTCTGGGATTGAGGAATGATTTACCAGTCCCAGGTCGAAATATCTAGAAATTCCCTGTACAATTTCAGCTAATCCCGATCAGTACCGGAGTAGCAACCAGGGGTGGTCGCTCAAGCTCAAGCGTTTCATAAAATGTCTCCTGTTTACTGCAATCAAATTATAGCATGAGTTAATTCATATTTGGTTTTGCAAATCTAAAGCCATTCTAAAGCGAGTTTACTATAAGATACTATTGCAGTTCAGAAGGCTTCATGTTTATTTTAAGTTTCTTGAAAAAGCAAGAATATCTGATAAAAATTCTTCTTAATCCACCTAGAGGTGTGCCTTTCTCTTTCTTCAAAACAGTCTGAAAAAAACATTTTTTATCTTTTTATTAAATAATTTGTGACACTAATTTGGGCTCATTTTTGACACCAATTGATTCAAGTCCCAGAAAGTCGATTTCTTAAAAAAAAATTTTTTCTAAAATAACACTAAATCTCGACGTTTCATGCAATTTTAAGATTGTTGGCGGAAATTTCATGTACTCCCGCCAACGGTGCTTTTTCAAGATCAAAAATTTTCAAACTATAACCGCTCGACAGCACCACTTCCCCATGTCCGATTTAGCTCAAATTTTGCATGAGGACTGTTTTCGAGGTGCTTAAACTTTTGAGTACTAGAGCTTAACGAAAATAGCTTAACCAAAAATGTTGGTACCCTTATGTATATAAGAGCGGTAAAAATCAACGTGTTTTGTCGGTTATGTCACTTATACCATCATATCTCCGGAACCAGAAGTCACAGCCATTTGATCTTCGAACTTGATCAATGGCCTAGGAATAGCTTTCAAACGGGCCTAGACTTGTTAAAATCGGTTAAGCCATTTCTGAGAAAATCGAGCGGTAAAAATATCTTCGAAAAGTGCATATACGTATTTATATACATATATATATATATATATATATATATATATATATATATATATATATATATATATATATATATATATATATATATATATATATATATATATATATATATATATATATATATATATATATATATATATATATCCATATTCATACACACACAAACATTTTCCGATCTCGTCGAACTGAGTCGAATGGTATATAACACTATGGGTCTCCGAGGCTCCATTTGAAAGTCGGTTTTTCCAACAATTCGAATACCTTTCTATAGCGAAAGGCAAAAAGATTCTAACTCATTCTTTTTGTAGAACAAACTAGAAAAAGAAGAAAAGACAAATTTTCAGAACAATCCCAGACTTGCAAGAATACAGTATTATAATTAAAGAAAACAACCCAGGAGAACCAGACCTGTGAAAGAAAGTAATTTTTTTTGTAACTTCTCTCTGTTTGCCAACCATCAAAAGTAAAACATTCTTCGTTTTGGCAGTTCCTACCTAGGCTCTGTTCCGAATAGTGCTTGATTGACGTGTAGCACTATTGTTTATTTAGTAGAATAGAAATATTACTTTCGACAATTCAATGAAGCTTGTTTTAGTTATATCTAGTATATTTACACAGTTCGAAGATTAGAATTATCATTCACAGTTGAAGGTGAAAAGTTAAAAAAAATAGTATCAAATCCATTTTCGAACTAAATTCAGTTTGTACGAATTTCACTTACCCATCGATTCGGTCATAAAAGAAAACCAAAAATCACTCAATCAGGAAGCGAAACTCTTTCGACCAACCAAGAACTATCGAAGAAGTGAGAACACACTTACTGAGACCGTACGTGACTTTCGACCCGCATTCATCGTCCATGATTATAAATCGACTGAACTATGCTGCCATCATTTTCATAAAATATTGATGCAATGACTGTCCTGCTGCAATGTCTTGCTACCCACAAGGGATTCACCCCGAAGGAAGTAACGACTTCCATTAGCATCAGTTGGTTCATTGAATAGTGGACCTTTGGTTGCAAGAAACCGTATAGTGCTTCTGGCTTCTTCGGGGAATGGTTTTTCCATGGCAGCTCGGGAAGATTCTGGCAACGAAAGTAACAAAGAACAAAAATCTCTGCCAGAGCACCAACAGGAACGACATGCCTTCGAAGCAACCAGCACCTTTCCCGGTGCCAAAAGGTGATGCAGTTTGCACTCGCATACAAGGGACCGGTTTCTGCATGAACAAACTTCGGAGATCAAAGCTTTGTTGCACGGGAGGGGTGGTAAGACGGGGACGGGAACGGCGCGGATGTTCTCCATAAATCGTTTTATTTGCTACAGTCAATATATCTTTTCGAATTTTGGTTACAGAAAGTTTGTCGACGGATAATAAACTTTGGAGTTCTCCTTCCTGGTTGATTTCACTCTCGATGACTTCGTGTCAAGTTAGTGCGAAGAAAAGAGAACAACTGATGAATAAACTAGCTTCGAATGGGGAACTAATTTAGATATTTTGACATTGGGTTTAATTCGTGCCATTGGTGAGCTATTGGAAATGGTTTATCAGCATCAATAAATCGAAGTCGGAACGAAAACATGGACGAGCTGCGATTGGATAATAAACCATTTTTGGCAGTAACAAAACGGGAAAGGTTGGCTACATCCACACCCAACTCGTAGCCCTTCCGGGTTGGATGCATGGATGGAGAGGTGTGTCCCCCTGTGAGATCCACGCTCATTGACGATCATAAAATTGGTGTGTACTCTTGCAAAGAATAGACACTAAATTATAAAAAAAGTACGAGTCAAATCGATCCCCTCCCCGACCGGGGGGGTCAACCTTGGCATCCAGCTATACAATCGATAATGGTCCGTGGCCGTGTACGCATCATCGCACCGGTTTTCGGTTCGCTGGGTCCCACTGCCTGTGGCTTTTTCCACACTGACCACGAAAGTACAACGCCGATCGTGCGAAAGACAGCCGACAATCCGGCAATTCATATTCGAACAGAGTCGCGCTGCCTCGACATTCGTACGGAGTGCGTATAAATCATCGGGTCCAGACAGACCTGTCCTGCCCTGGCATCGAGAGTCCGGTGGACAAATGCCTATCGATTAGCATACGAATTGCAGTTTCTAGTTTACAACACACTACTCACCGATGGGCGTTATGATGCACTTCTAGTACATAATTCACAAATCGGACCGGACCACAAGCTCTAGGAGACTGCATGAGGCCTGATACACGTGGTGACAGTTGGCGTTAGGCGTAGATGAAGAGAGAGAGAGAGAGTGAGAGTTAAAGTAATCACCACAGTCACTCACCGATATGGTAACTCACTCTCACTCTCACTCTCTTGATTTATGTTTTGCTACGATGTGTATCGTTTGATTAACTTGCTATGAGGATGGGAAGCGGTGGTTTCATTCATAAACCAGTCAACCAGTCCATGGAATCCAAAACGGACAAGAGGATGTGAAAATTTTTCACCATTAACAAAGTTTTCATAACGAAAGTTTTTCTTCGGATTGAAAATCTGATCTCCAAGAGTGTTAGTTTTGCCTTTCTCTATAGAAAGGTAATAGAATCGCTGGAGAAACCGACTTTTGATCGGAGCTCCGGAGACCCCTAGTATTATATACCATTCGGCTCAGCTCGACAAGATCGGGAAATGTCTGTGTGGGTCCGAGCTGTAAACTTAAGCTCGTTTGAAAGCTACTATTGGGTTGTGAAGTTCAATCCACCTAGTTCGAAGATATGATGGTATAAGTGACGTAACCGACAAAACGCACTTTTTTCTATCCGCACTTTTTTCTGTCCGCACTTTTTTCATAAAGTAGAAAATGATGAAGTTCAAATGTATTTTTGCTGGTACTTCTGGTTTTGAGAATGTTATCGAATATGCGAATATCGAATATCGTTGACGACGACGTTTCTTAACTAACTGAAATTTATTTATTTGTCGTCAATCAAGAGTAGACCGTAGGGTTCATTGCAAATATCGTCTCAAATTAGTAAACTAGTCTAGATAGATCACTAAACAATGAATAATTTAGTAAGAAATTTATGATAATAAATTATTTAAAATAAGAATTAAAATATTGTTTAAGCTTATTTTCTGTCATTCTAAAATCGACAACTTCTTATTGTTTGTTGTTATGGTGCCATTTTTTGCATAGTTTGTTCGCTGATGGTTTGTAATAACAGGGTTGTTACGAAAAATTTCAAAGTCAAAACGCGCGAAATAAGCGCGAAGTCAAAAACTAAAACGCGCTAAATCCGCGCGAAATTAAAAACTGAAACGCGCGATATTCGAGTGAAGCGTTAGGCAACTATTTTTATGCAGGTGATATTTTTCCGCAGAACTTGGAAATTCACTCAAATATAATTTAAAAATCTGCATAATTTTGTCATATAAACGTAATAAATAAGTCCACATACAACACGTCACTTCGAGAAACCCCATGAAAACGATTGCGTTTTTATTCTACAGGGTCCGGCACTCGAAGTGTAACCAATTGAAAAGGCCATAAATTCAGTTTGGAAAATTACTTTTACTTAATTCAAAGTACAAAATGTGTAAAAATAATACAAAATTCAGAATCAATTCATTTTTGCCTTGACTATGGCCTTGAGACGGTCAAAAAACGAATCGCAAGCTGCCCGAATGTGACTTGCAGGTATTTAGGCCCACTCGCGGACAATAACTTTTTCAGCGCCTCGAGGCTGGTGTATCTTTTAGTTTGGACTTTGCTCTCCAAAATGGCCCAAAGAGAATAATCCATTGGATTCGAGTCTGGTGAATTCGAGAGCCATTGTGTGGACGTGATGAAGTTCGGAACGTTGTTTTTCAGCCATTCTTGGTTCACTCGAGCTTTGTGAGACGGTGCCGAGTCCTGCTGAAACGTCCATGGTCTGCCACCGAAATGTTTGTCTGCCCACGGCTTCAAAGCAACCTCCAGAATACTTTCCCGATAATATGACCTTGACGCCAGACTCGATGAAAACGATTGGAGAGCGCCCAACTGCGGTTACAGCGGCCCAAACCATTATCTGTTGCGGGTGCTGCCTCCTGGTGGTCAATCGATGACTCAAATTTTCGTATGAACGGTCGGTCAAGTAAACCCTATCGTTTTGAGAGTTTACGAATTGCTCAATCGGAAAAATTTTCTCGTCAGAAAATACAATGTTCGGAAATTGACCGCTTTCGGCCAAACGAAGCAACTCCTTCGCTCTCTCAAGTCTAACTTGTTGATGCTTCGGTGTGAGATCATGCGCCTTTTGGATCTTGTAAGGCTTGACCTTCAGATCATTTTTCAGTATGCGGCGGATGCTATGGTCGGATATTTTCAGTTCTTTTGCCATTTGATTGGCACTTCGTCGAGGATTTCGTTCAAGTCGCTTCTTCACTTTTTGAACCATCTCACGTGACGTTGCAGTCTTTTGATGACCACCTCCATGACGTTTTGCGATGCTACCAGTATTATTGTAACGAGTTATGGTGCGATAAACAAAAACTTTATTCACTTTAAAATGTTTAAGCTCACGAACAATCGCTGGTTGTGATTTTCCATCTAAATATAAAGCAATCACACTATTACGTTTTAAATCCATCACTTTTGGCAAAATGCTTTCTTGCGCTTGTAAACAATACAACTCCGAACTGTCATTTAGCAAATTTCTAGAGAGCTGATGCCCGTGCGTCAGCTGCGCGAGCGGTCTGAAGTTGGTTACACTTCGAGTGCCGGACCCTGTACATCTTTTTCGATGTCCTTAGTTAATTAATGAAAAATAAAAATGCTTATAATTGTGATTTTGAAAGAAGTTAAACAGATTTCAGCGAAGACATTTATTTTTGCTTCGACATCTTGCTCGGCAAGCATTTTTTTCTTTATAAGAAGAATTTTAAGGTAGACCACATCAGGATGATCTGATTAAATCTTTTTAATTTCAGTTTCAATTATAATAGAGCCTTCTCCTGTTGTCAGATTTTACACTAAATGTCTTTCTTTTCCTCCTCATCTTTTGCTCTTTTATTTGAATCAGGGAAAAGCCCACTGGAATTAGTATCTGTCAAACTTGTTCTCCAGCAGGCATAAAACCTCTTCATCTTTTGCATTCATAGATTAAAATCATCCAAATGAAACATTTTCTTAAATCTAGTGCTTCTATAGAAACTAAATCTAATGGAACAGAAACATAAGAAACGATTTCTTGATAATATTAGGCAGTGTGGCAAGTGAATTGCCGATCTCAATTTCCCGGTTTTACGAGACAAAAATTCCCGGTTTTTAGAATAGGCTCAAATCGCCCCGGTTTAGTTTTTTTTAATACTGTTTAATTCAAACTTCAAGCCCATGTTCAAAAAAGATAAGCTAATTGAGGATTGGAGTACTTTTCAGACATCTCGATGTATAAATAGCATATATTCATGATTACATAAGCATATAAGTAACCGATTTCTTCAGAGTGTACATGACTATTTTTATTCATTTTTGTCATACATATGATTGAAAATAAATCAATAAGAAACAACAATTCCAAAAACGAACACTTGTTAGTCTGAAAAAAAACAACAATCTCTTCCTGCAATTTCAAAGCATTTTGTACAGAGTTTTCTTAGCTTCTTCCGGAAGTGAAAGTGGAAATCTCAGTTCGGCGGGAAAATTATAAACGGCATGATGGCACAGCGAACCTAACATAATATTGTCATTGCCAGGGCTTCGGCCATGGTACAACAAATTGTTATATGGACACACGCTGTTTAAATTGTGGCAATTCGCTTGCAAACACGTCTGTTCAATGAACAGATCGTCATTCTCTGATTGTGATGGAAAGCATAAAACCAATTATTAACAATGTCCTATCAGACCAAAAGTTTTAAATTTTCATGTAATAAAATTCAATTTAAAATCATTGGATATACATATACCTAAGATTTAGCATAACTTGCTCTTCTAAAACAAGATTTTTTCTAATGTATCTGTTAGTAAATAAATAATAGGTACATCAGTCATGTCAACAATTTTGCAAGTAATAAACTTCCATAACTTAATAAAAATCTAACAGAAGCATCCAAATTATCCTAATTTTTCAAAATAAACTTTCCTTGTGCTGTTATTGATAACAACTAAAAAAACTCTGATGCTTCCTGATGGATTCAAAATTGCCTGCAAGCCCTTAAAAATCCTTGGACGAGACATAGACATAGTCACTTGTTGAAAAAAAATCAGGGTGCTAACAACTGTTACTAATATTTGGGCTAGTAATTTTGTTCCAGTTTTTCACTAAAATTCCCGACTTTTTCCCGGTTTTCCCGGTCACTTGCCAACCCATTACATGATAAATGAAAGTCGAAAGAATTGAAACATTTTTAAATATGTGGCACATGCTAGAAATGAGCTCGTTATATCCATGATTTATTTCCAACATAGGGAATCCAAAGAAAAAAATAGGATCGAAGATTACGACATCGAATGACAAATTGTAACAATTGCAATTACTCGCAGCAATCGATCTACGACTGAAGTAGGTCTGCCACAAAACTAGCCTTACAAACATCTCATTGGACAAACAATAAATCGAGACCAATCAATTTGCAGCGGTCATAGTAACTCGGTAAGTTTAAAGGATATCTCCATGGAAGACGTCGGAAAGCTAATTGGACAAGTTTGTGTTGAATCGCTTCAATCCGTTGGATATCGTTTTGGTAATAAGGTGACCAGATAACCGCAGCATATTCGAGTTGCGTGAACTAAAGCGCAATACAGAGCATACAAGCAATGTACATCAGAGAATTTTTTAGTAACGCGAATAATGAATCCTAACAGCTTAGAGGTCTAGGATATAGGAAGCTCTATGTGATCTTTAAAATTTAGCTTGAAATCTAGAAGAACATCCAGGTCCTTAACAAACGATGCGCATTCGAGAACAGTTTGTGGAACATTATAGTCGGACTTGAATACAGACTTTTTGCTACTAAAAGCGATGACGGAGCCTTTAGTAGCATTTAAAACCATTTTGAAATATGAAATATGAAAGTCATCGGCAAACGGTAGTTTCATACATTTAATCGAAAAATTTAGATCATTGAGATACAATAATATTAATAACGGTCCAATGTGACTTCCTTGAGGAACTCTAGAGGTAACTGCAAATGGTGAGGTTGTACAGGCTCCTATTTTCACTATAATTGCATTACCAGTTGGATATGATCGAAGCGAATGATCCGTTTAATCCCAGTCTACTTAACTTGGAGATCGTTACGTGATGATTGATTTTGTCGAACGAAGCAACGAAATCGGTGTATATAGAATCTACTTGCAGTCGTGCTTGCAAAGAACGTATGATGAAGGAAGTGTAGGTTACAAAATTTGGGGAAATTGAAGGCTTTGGCATGGATCCATGCTGAGTCTCAGATATGTAGTCAGAGCAACTATGTGTTTTAAAATCCAGAACTATAATTTCAAACTGCTTCGATACAGCGCACAAAGCATCAATTCCACGGTAGTTGGATACTATACCCTTGTTCACATAGGATTTCTTCCATATTTCAGGAAAAATTTCAAAACGCAACGAACAATTGAAATGTTGGATAGTGGAACCAACAAACTATTAGAACAATTTCTTATCACCATGAATGGAATCCCGTCGGGTCCAGCACTAGATGAACGTTTTAACTATTTCTTCTTTTTTTTGTCCAACTTGACTATCCTCGACCTAATAATCGAGGAATAACATTACATTTTTTGCGTTCTTTGCATTATTGAATGTGTTTTCACTAAGATGACATCTTCCATCAGACATCAATATCCTTGAGTGCGAAAATCTTCTTTCGATTTCCATATTGCAATGGCAAAACGCAATCACATATATCGAAAAGTTTTTGTAATTCCTGGTAACAGCTCTGCTGAAATAGCAAATTTTTACTCACTCGAGATCGGAGAGCATAAAACCGAAATTTTGTACTTTGAAGAAAACATTTGCTAGAGCCGCCTTCTCGTAAGTTTTGGTTTTATCAAGGTGAAAATTGACCGTAACAACCCTGTAATAAAGATATTTCGTTATATTTACGTTTCGTCTTTGACTTATCAGTGCAGAGCAGTCCAAATTGAACTGCTTAGTGCTAAACTTGGCAGTTCAATTTGAATCGCTAAGCAGACGTAAAGTTTCTGCTACTTACAGAACACTTTTTGTTTTGCAACGAAGTGCAATGTCTTTTCTGACGTGCCGAACGAAAACGTGTTTTCGACTATTTCTGGTTACAGGTTGGGTCATTAGGGGTTTGCCAAATTTTCTGTTAGGGCACATAATCGTTTTTTATTATTTTTCCGTTTCGTCCTTGACTCATATAAATGAGACCAATGAAAATTCTCTACGTTCTTTCAATGTTTGAATACTTATCAGTATACAGCGGACTTTATAGGACGGAAGAGGAAGTCTTGTCCAACCTAATTTACGAAGTGCAAATAATAAAAGCTGTTTTTGTACTGATTCTGTTTCGATCTTCCCATGTGATTAAGTTAGGTGACCAAACTAAGCCATCAGTATTCTAGTATTGATCGAACATAGGCAATGTATAATGTTTTAATTGTGTATGGATCGTGAAAATAGTAACAAAATCGTTTTATGAATCCAAGCATGTTATTGACTCTATTAATGATCGTCATTTTAGAATCTAGTATTATTCCTAAGTATCTAATTCTTTCGCATTTTTTAACTGTTTGATTTCCTCGAGTGAGAATCAAGTCTGGTGTGTTTCGATTCTTACTGAATGCTATTCTACTACCATTTAATCGCATATAATATTGTGGTATTCTATTCAAAATTTTTCTCTTGGATTTTTGAAAGAAACCAAGAGATTGTTTGTGCAGAACATTCAGAATAAAACAGTGCTTTGATTGCGTATCCTTAAGAAAACGAAGTGGTTTCACTATTATATGCACTTCCGGCACCGGACCTCGAGAACCGGTATAATCAAAGTCGGTTCGTACGGCCACCAACTAACATGTCATACAAACTCTACTAGTACGCACTCTAAATTACGATTTAAATGTTTGTTGCATCCGAAAATATGCAGTAATTTTTGGTAGGACCATAAGACCTTTCAATTGACCCTAAGATTGGGAATAACGGTTTGGAGTCCACTTTATATTTTTTTTACGGTTTTTGTTCCGCCAGTTTAAGTGACGGTGTACAATATTGAACACACTTTACCCTATAACTCCGGAACCGGAAGTCAGATCCTTATAAAATTCAGCAATTCCGTATGGGACCGTAAGACCTTTCACTTGCATCTAAGTTTGTGGAAATCGGTCAAACCATCGCTGAGAAAAGTGAGTGAGATCCATTTTGGTACATATGACCACCATTTCCGGCACTTCCGGAACCGGATAGCGGGAACCAGGATAGCCGGAATCGGTTTGTGTAGTTGCCTACTGATAATGACTATCGATTTGTGCAGTTTTGAGACCAGTTTAGAATTTTTTTTACGTGTTTTGTTTCGCCGGTTTATGTGACGGTGTACAATATGTAACACACTTTACCCTATAACTCCGGAACCGGAAGTCTGATACAAATGAAATTCTCTTGTCCGTAGCGATCAGGGTATAGTGGACGAATTCCAGTAAGTTAGTAGTAGTGGAACATCCTTTAAAAAATCCATATTGCATGTGGGTAATTCCATTTTTTATTTGACTAAACAATTTGTCATTAACCATCACTTCCAAGAGCTTTGGAATGAATGAAGAAATAGCAATCCTCCGATAGTTACATATGCCTGTTTTTCCATGTTCTCTAGATTAGTATAAGAAAAGAGTTCTTCCACGTATCTGAAAAAAATTCAAGCCTGAAGCGATTTATTAAAACAGCCAGGGGTACAATAAGGGTTGTAAGATCTAACGCTAATTTTTCCGTGAATATGGGTGGAATTCCATCAGGTCCGGCACTTTTAGGGAAATCCAATTTATCTAGGGCATCACTTCGATCTGATTTACTTGAATATCTTTAGTAAACTCTTGAAAGAAATTTAGATATTCGTGTTCGTTTTCAGAAAGCTTCGTGTAGATTTGTTGAAAACATTTAACGAAAAGATTACATTCCTGTGAGTTATTATCATTATTTTTTACATGATTTTTTTTTATTAGGACTTAGTCTGGATATTTTGCCAAACAAGCAAAGAAGTGTTTCATTCTCCCCAACGTTGCAACGAGAGGAAGTAAAATGCTATCATTTTCAATGTCTGGGATAAAGTCGCTTTGCGCTGATTATATATATAATTTAATTTAATTGTTTTAATTTTGGATGGAAGCTTAGTCATAATTTCATCAGCTACATGCAGAAACTTTCCATATGTGTCTTTTTGGGCATTATTAAGAGGGAAATATACTATTTTTCGAGAAGCATATTTACACAAAATGTCGTAATACCCGTAGTATTCAATTTTGGGTAGGTATGGTTTTTACGAAACAGTGCGACTTTTGATCCAATTCTTTAGAACCACAAGTAAGCGTGCTTATTATCTTGACACACAAATAAAAATTCACATTCGAATCACTTGAAAAATCACGTAAAATGGTTCAAAATGTCAAATTGAATATTATACGTGACGAAAATGAATGTTATGCGAACATCCCCTAAAATGAATAGAGTACCATCAGTTCGTTTACGTGAATTGTCCAAACATCAAACAATGTACGTGTATTCCCGGTGTGAAAAATTCAATTTTGAAAATGGTGAACAGTGAGTCCTTCAAGTGTAAGTAGTTTGAACACTCGTGAGAATTTTTTTTGGATAAAATTTTTTACTACGAAGCAAAATGAATTATGATTTTGATTTGAATTAATCTGTCAAATATATGATCGTTTTGTAAGGCTCACAAACCCACACCCACGATGTTAACGGTAGCTGGTGGTTTTTATAGCAATTGAACTTCTGTGCCACTTCCGGTGGAACTCTCAACGAGTGAAAATTTGAGTATTTCGCGAGAAAAGATTTTCACCCTTACTTTTGCGACTCCACGTTGTCACGCATCGAGATTTTCATTTGTAGTCCAGTGAAAAGAAACGAAAATTAACTGGCAATATAGCCTAACTTGCTGTGCCATCAATCGGTGTCATTTCAAGTGAGGTGACACCACTCAGAAGTGAAGGATAAGAAGAACTTCTATGCAGATTTTCTGAAATAAATGTTAATGTTTTTATGGTTAGAATCCTAATCATTTATATGAAAAATTGAGAAAATCTCCAACCAATATTTAAAATAACGGTTTTCTGGTATCTGAATGTGATATGAGTACTACACTACATTTTATATATGAATCAAATAATTTTTACTTGATTGTGCATTAAACAGCTTTAAAATGGCAGTCCATTAAAACCTACGTGAAAAGTAGGGTCTGACCGCAACATCTTAGAGCTAAGGCAGTGTGTCTTATTAAAAATGTTATAAAAAAGTAGGGTGGAAAATATTCACATACCTTTTCACGTAACTTTGATGTGATCGTTTTTGCCTTTCTCATATAGAAAGGTTATGCAATCACTTGAAAAACCGACTAGTGAAAATTGGCCCGGAGGGTTAAGTGTCATATACCATTCGACTCAGTTCATCGAGCTTAGCAATGTCTGTGTGTGTGTATGTGTCAAATAATCTCACTAGGTTTTCTCGGAGATGGCTGAACCGATTTTGACAAACTTAGATTCAAATGAAAGGTCTCGTGGTCCCATGCGGAATTCCTGAATCTCATTCGGATCCGACTTTCGGTTCCGGAATTATAGGGTAAAGTGTGTTCAATATTGTACACCGTCACTTAAAATATTTTCGGATGCAACAAACATTTAAATCGTAATTTAGAGTGCGTATGTACTAGAAGAGTTTGTGTGTCATGTTAGTTGGTGGCTGTACGAACCGACTTTGAATATACCGCTTCTCGAGTTCCGGTACCGGAAGGGCATATAATAGTGAACCCATTTCGTTTTCTTAAGGATGACTTACTCAATCAAAGCACTGTTTTATTCTGTATGTTATGCATGAACAATCTCTTGGTTTCTTTCAAAAATCGAAGAGAAAAATTTTGAATAGAATATCACAATATTATATATATGAGACAGGCATCATTACACCACTAGGTGGATTAAAACAGGTTTTTTTAATGAATAAAAGAAATGTTTTTTTCTGGAAAAAGATGCCAGTTGTCAGGTCTGGTCCTATGCGCGAATGTCAAAACCCCTTGAATCAAACTGTTCATTTGTCGGAAGATCTGTTTTGCAATAAAAAATTCTCGTCAACGTGTAAACATATTTATGTGAAGTTCAGATGGTCGGGTAATCGATCCGAAACAAAAATTACCCGTACCCGACCCGTACCCGAGTGAGCAGTAAAACTTTTTACCCGTGCCCGACCCGTACCCGATTGAAAATAAAAATATTAACCCGTACTCAACCAAAAACCCGTCGGGTACGGGTACGGGTCGGGTTTCGGGTAAAATACCCGAGACCCGACCATCTCTACTTTCCGCCTTCTCGACGACGCACAGTGGTTCGAATCAATAAAAACGTGGACATAAATCAGTAGCTGCCAAACCGTTCTTTTAATGCATATAGTTGCTTTGAAGAAATGATTTACAAATATATAACGCGTAATTTGATCCTATCATTAATTGTTCATGGCCTACTTTGACAAAAAATGTAACCATAACTTTTTTCTGAGGAGATAGAAATTTTTTTTCTTCTACAAAGTTTTAGAACTATTAAAAATAATTTACTTTGTCAAATGTACCAAAAGTCTAGGTCGCACCGTTTCGGATATACAAGGCGTTTTTATGGCAACCCCCTTAAAATCAGTTTTTTATTCATAAATTGTTTCGAGTTATTTTGTTATGCATACTTTGTTTGGAATAATTGTAGAATTTATAAAATCGCATATTTTTGTTGAAGATAGTGCATAAGTTTGTTCTTTCCTGACAAAGTTATGCAACATTTTACCTTTTTTTACATAGGATAAAACCTTGCACCGAAGCGAAATATGCAACTTTATGCAGCTGATTTTTACAAAATTTGTAGGAAAAGATGTGCCAAATATCATAAAAAAAAATCTAAGTGGAACTCGGTGGAACTTTTTTTTTAGGTCTTTTCAAAGTTAGTTTTAATTACTGAATTATGGCAACCCCCTTAAAACTAGTTTTCTAGTCATAACTTGTTTCGAGTTATTTTTTTATGCATACTTCGTTTGGAATAATTGTAGAAAATATAAAATTTCATAATTTTGTAGAAGCTAATGCATAAGTTTATTCTTTTCTGGAAAATTTATGCATAATTTTACCTTTTTTTACCTAGGAAACCTTGTGCCGAAGCGAAATATGCAACTTAATGCAGCTAACTTTTATAATACTTATAAGAGAACATGTACCTTATCAAATTTATGTTCCAATGAGAATATCTTGAGTAATATTCGTGTGACTCATTTTCACTATGGCCATGCTGAAACCATGAATGGTTAAGAAACAGAGGGCGTCACGCGTCTGCGATTTCTGTAACTCACTTTTGCAGTGAGCCTCGCCCGATCAACATCTCGTCTTAAAAATCGTGTTGCTTCGCGATAACTCAATTTATTTACACGTTCAAACATGAAATCTCTTCGTAAAGGTTTGTACTTTAACAATACTTTATCATATTTTGTCTAGAAAACATTTTTCCATTTTTTAAATATGTGTTGAAGTTTTGATAATTTTTCGGATTTTCAATAATTAAAACTAAATTTGAAAAGGCCTAAAATTGCATCTAGTTCCACTTAGATTTATTCTAATATTGTCATTTGTAAAAAGTAACAAAATAAAAATCGCAACAATTTGCTTAAGTTGCGCGTGCAAGCATGAACTTGTTTATGCGTGTTTACGCGCGTCCAGACTGGTAGTCGGAAATAGGATAGAAATATCTTTCATATATTTGCATACGTGCACAGTATGTATAGTAATAATCCATGGGGTATTTCACACAAAGCCTTTTTTCAACAGCCTGTAAAATATAACAAAGATACAAAAAATCGTCCAAGGCATGAATGCACGGTTTTTTCTTAGGTTTCAAATAAGCGATTCCATAAAACAACCTTTATAGTTTATTGAATGAAAAAAGTTAAAAATTAATAAACAAATAAAAAAAATCCAAACTTGGGCACGAGGAAAAACAGCCGTGAAAAAACGATGACAGATGTTTTTTGTAGGCTCCTAGTACACAGATAAAAATATTTTGTGAATTTACATCTATTTTCATGCACATATTTGGAGCAGGTAATTAAACATAAAATTACTTTACAATTCTGTACGTTTCAATACAATTTAATCGCAAAATAAGCGTTAATTGAAAGATACAGTTATATTCATTGAAAATTCTATGCAATTCAATTTAGTTTTGCATCGATGAAGGTTTTCAATCAAAATTTCGATTCAACCCATGTCTATTCCACGTTACTTAGATTTACATCTCGTGTAAATTTCATTATTTCTTTCTGTGTAGCGTCTGACCCACTGATTTCGAATATTTATTACTATCATATCTATTATCAAAACTAGAAAGAAATTGTCACTGGAAGCAATTGATATGCTACAACTTACAACAGAACAAGAAATTAGCGATACGGAAAACTCGGACGATAGCGTGACTGATATTTATTGATCGAATGCAATGCGACTAAGTGACATATTGTAATGATTTATTAGGTAACATTAACTACCTAGTTGATTGATAAGGTTGTGAAAAGTGTTGGGAAAAGTTACTCATTTAAATGCTAACTTTGTAGTAGATACTTAGGTAATAGAGATAAATTCTACGTAGGTAAATCAAAAAAAAACTGTTTTTAAAATAAAGCGAATATCTCAAAAAATATTTTTTTTTACATTATTCATATCTTCAGCAAAAATACTTGAAATGTTTTTTTCTTTGAAATGAGATAGAAAAAAAAATTTTCGTCAAAAACAAAATTTTTTTTTTTCTAAATCGGTGCTACCTCCTTAACAAAAATTAAGGTGCTTCTTTCAAAAGAAGTGTTATAGAATTTTGTAAAACTTCTTCGAAGACACGTTAGCTCTTAAAAATCAGTGAGAGTCTGTACAGACTTGTGACCGTCTTTTTCCAGTTTTGGACCACTGTGCGCCCTCTGTTTCTTAACCATTCATGGTTTCAGCATGACCATAGTGAAAATGAGTCACACGAAGAGTACTCAAGATATACTCATTGGAAAATAAATTGGATAAGGTACATGTTCTCCTATAAGTATTATTAAAGTTTGCTGCATTAAGTTGCATATTTCGCTCCGGCACAAGGTTTCCTAGATAAAAAAAGGTAAAATTATGCATAAATTTTCCAGAAAAGAATAAACTTCTACAAAATTATGAAATTTTATATTTTCTACAATTATTCCAAACGAAGTATGCATAAAAAATAACTCGAAACAAGTTATGACTAGAAAACTAGTTTTAAGGGGGTTGCCATAATTCAGTAATTAAAACTAACTTTGAAAAGACCTAAAAAAAAGTTCCACCGAGTTCCACTTAGATTTTTTTTATGATATTGGGCACATCTTTTCCTACAAATTTTGTAAAAATCAGCTGCATAAAGTTGCATATTTCGCTTCGGTGCAAGGTTTTATCCTAGGTAAAAAAAGGTAAAATGTTGCATAACTTTGTCAGGAAAGAACAAACTTATGCACTATCTTCAACAAAAATATGCGATTTTATAAATTCTACAATTACTCCAAACAAAGTATGCATAACAAAATAACTCGAAACAATTTATGAATAAAAAACTGATTTTAAGGGGGTTGCCATAAAAACGCCTTGTATATCCGAAACGGTGCGACCTAGACTTTTGGTATATTCGACAAAGTAAATTATTTGTAATAGTTCTAAAACTTTGTAGAAGAAAAAAAATTTCTATCTCTTCAGAAAAAAAGTTATGGTTACATTTTTTGTCAAAGTAGGCCATGAACAATTAATGATAGGATCAAATTACGCGTTATATATTTGTAAATAATTTCTTCGAAGCAACTATATGCATTAAAAGAACGGTTTGGCAGCTACTGATTTATGTCCACGTTTTTATTGATTCGAACCACTGTGCGACGGTCCGAATTGCATCCACCGTCGATTTTCCCTTGCGGAAGCCGAACTGCATCGTAGACAGCCCTCTCACATTTGGTGAAATTTGGCCTTTCTGTTTCAACAAACTTCGCAGCCGATTCATAGCATACATAATCATTGCATTGCTAGTACTACGATCTTACTGACACTAGGAATCCTTCAAGTTCGGGGCACGAAGATCACTAACTTGTAATACCAGCACCCTATGCATTAAACTGCCAACCCGGACTAAGAATTCCTGAATAAGAATTTTGAATTCAAAATTCGAACTTTAATTCAGTTCCAAAATCTAGTCAAGAGTTGCAGAAACCAGAATTAGGATTCAGCTTCAGATTTTTAGTTTTAACTTTTGAATCTGGAACTAAATATTCTGGAACTAAATTCTAAACCTGAATCCAGGTTCTGAATTCAGTCTAATGGTATATAACACTATCTTCTATAGAGAAAGGCATAATACACAGTTCATACCGGTATACCTGGTGAAGATCAACAAATTCAATCAGTGGAACGAGTATTAACATTACGTTTCAATATAACGATTGCTGGAAAACTTTAATATCGACCTAAACAGGAAGAATTATAAATTCCGAGGAATCAAATACCTGACCGAACGCAGCAAACAACAAGCCCGCGAAGGAGCATCGTATCGCAGCTGGTCTGATGAATGAAGGAATGGCTGTCTGTCGGAGTTTGCATCAGCTCAATAAGCTTGCATCTTCGTGAGAAACGATGCACTAATTAAACCACATTAGCAGAATAAATTTTACGCAAGCTTTCACAAGCCGCACATTAGACGGATGCAGCCGCGGGTAATACGGTCATGTTTATGGGCTGCAATTAGTAATTCCGTACCGTTTCGAATGCAGAGCATCATAGATTCCGGTGTTCGGTAGTGCTCAGCTTCAACCTGTCGAAAAATCTCTGCACCATCCAGTTCACTAGAAGATGGAAGAGAGGAGGGAGAGAGGGTTTTTCCAAACCCACCCGCGATTCTGTTCGGAAAGTAAACTATTTGCACACTGATTAGGGATGCAATAGCAGGACCAACCGCAGCAACACCTCCGGGCGTGGCACATATTTGCATTACCAAAACGGAAAATTGTGGCCACACTGGAATTCATCGCTTTATCGCATTCTGAGAAATTTCCATCAACAGTCCAACAATCTGATTAAACAATAACGCAATATAATAACGGGATGGTATCGATTTCTGCGAAATTCCTATTTCAATGACAATATTGGCTGCATTCCATCGCTCATTACTGATGATATGATCTCAATCTGGGTTACATTCTTCGTCTTTCAAATGCAACCGGTATGCCAAGTAGCCGCGTGATTCCACCCAACAAAAGACATCACTTCCGAGCCACATCGAAAACCACCTGCGGTGTGACGCTCTTTCGCATCCGTTGCAATTTTTGTGCGCCTACAGCTCCATTCAAAACCAACTCATCATCCTCGGTCGGTATCCAGCGAGTATCCAACAATCCTGCATTGGAGCGGAAATCCGTGAATTTACATACGCACGTACTTCGGGTGCAATTGTGCATCACCACCTCAAGCCACCCAGCCGATCGATCGTTTCGCCGATGGATGATCGGAGCTAGTGCGAAGCTTTCGTCACGTCGTCTAGCCAGATCCGAATCGCTGTTGCGGATGCTGCTGCTGCAAAAAAAAATCGCCATTCTTCAAGCTCTGTCGATTCCGGGGCTTTTGTTGAGTTTTACTATCAGCATTAGGATTCTCGCTATACGTGCTCCGGGTGTCACACACCCACTTCGATGGAAAAATCCAACCAGAACAACAAGAAGTGGTTGAGCTGCAGTCAGAATATCCTTTTTACACTCAATTGAACCCGTTGAATAGTGGCACCCGAACCCGAGGATGTTTGCTCACCGTTGTTCAGTTGAAGCAGGATTTATTTGCTGATTTTTCATACCCTATCAGGAGGCTCACCATCTCGCAGTGCCCCGAGGTTGTGCACGGATAGCAACCGTTCGCTTCGAGCTAACCGCACAGGACACCGGTTCGATTGGCGGTCGCATCGGAATGAAATTCTAGCCAAGGTGACGAATGGCTTTGCACCCCATCAGTCAGTGTGAGTGCGTGTGTGTGTGCGCGCGAGAGAGATAGAGAAAAACGGACAGACAGTATAATTCAACAGCAGGGCTAAAAAACGCAGGACATGTTTGACAAACGGTGGATGAGTGAATTTTCGCGAAAGAAGCAAATGACACCCGCAAAATTGTGCTCACGTCGTCTGGATTGGGATACCGTCACCACCTCGACATGCGGTGCATTTTTTTTCTACACCTTCTGGTATTCGATGGAATTTTCAATATCGGTACGTTACAAAGCGGCTAGAAGAATGACTGTCACCGGCTGGTGCAAAAGCTGACGTGGCGTGTTGGGCGTTCAAATAAAGGAACGCGTCCAAAATAGATGCGACTTTTGTAATATTTTATTTTTCGCGGGTAACCATTTTTTTTTTTTGGTGATAGATGCTGAAATGCTGAGGTAAGGAAAGATCTTATGGAAAACGGACACGAAATATATTGAAATTTGTGATTGACAAAAATTTTTTGTCGTGAATACATCTTACTTTTATGTGGAGAGCCTTTTCAAAATTTACCTTTCGAGTTATAGTTTTTGATTGTAAATATCTCTTGTTGTATCCAACGTATCAACATAACATTGCCTACATGTCATTGAAAATATGATCATCAATTCATGATAACGTTTTCAGTTGTAGGACATAATCACAAAAATTCCAAATTAAAGCTTTCAGAAATGTTTGAAATATTTCGTTTCTTCTAGCCTGCGCTGTTCCGGTTAGTTTAAGTTAAGAGCTCAGTTCCAGTTCTAGTATCAAGAATTGAGTTCAGTATTAAATTGAACAGTTCTGCTGCGAGAAGCTCGCCGTGCGAGTTTTGCTTCAAACAAGAGCGATTGCGTCATCCAGCTGCTGGTCGTTTTCAAAGGAACCAATTACAATAAAAAGTTAACAACGGAGAGGACCTACTACAAAATCAGCCCTTCTAGGAACTCTAAATTTTATCTAAAGTACTATAGAGACTACTCCTCTGAAAATTGGAGATAAAAATCGTCAGTTTAGTGTAAATCTAGAATAATTGGATTTCCTTTAGGCACTTTTCGCAGTGCCAACCTTGCATCAAATGAGTGCAAATAAAACCAGCATTCGACTACTTCGCGTAGAATCCAAACTGATCCAATTTTGTCGTGAATACGACTTACTTTACTATGGGGCGCCTTTTCAAAATTTACCCTCTGAGAGAGTGATAAGTTTTTGATCGTGAATATCTCTTGTTGTATCTAACGAATCAACATAATTTTTGCTACACGCCATTGGAAATACGATCACAATTTTATGAAAAAAATTTCAGTTGTGTGACATAATCTCAAATAATTCAAAATTAAACTTTTCTGAAATGTTTGGTATAAACGAGTATCAAAGAGGATAATTTATAAGGTTCGTTTGCCTTGCTCGTATTTTTAAAGCTCATAACTCAGTGATCTGTGAAAGGATTTATATAATCTAACTACCAATAGAATCGAAATTTTGTATAGAAACAGCATTGAAGTATTTCAATAGTACACTATTGAAAAACCTATCTCATTTGACCCATGTCAAAACCAACCAATCAGAACGCGTTCTGAGGAAGAGAACAAAATATCTTCTGCTGTACAACAAATCGTTCGAGAAAAATGTTCCGAACAGTGCTTAATATCGTAGTGAGTTCCACAATTTGGTCCTTCTGAAAGACATGAATGAATCCCGTATAGCATTCTGATAGTTTCTTTCAATTAAAATTCTTTATGCGGCCATTTTTATAGCCGTTAGGACCACCCATTAGTGAAAAGGCTACAAACGAAATCACGTAAAAAGAAACCACTTAACAAAAATTGGATCAGTTTGGATTCTATCGCCACTGCGAGCAGATGTATTGTGTGTCGTTTGCAAAGCTAGTTTCGCTTCCGACAAGAGCGATTACGTCACAGCTGCCAGTCGTTTGCATTGGTGAAAAAACAACGAAAAGAAGACAACGGTGGAGAGCATCACACAAATAGAAGGCAAATATCCTCAATTTTGTGCAAATCTAGAACAGTTTGATTAGATTTGTGCACTTTTCGCTGTGTGAAATTCACAGTAATCGAGATCAAGTGAAGCCTCCTTTGTTTTTGCGAAAAATGTGAAAAAGGGGAATGCTTGCATAATTCATACAATTGATATTCGGAAGTGTTAAGGAACATGTCAGTTGTTTTCGTATTCACGACATCCAGTTATGTCTCTGACATTACCCACCCGCCTTTTTGTTGAGGGGTTTGTTTTTACCTGATTTCGTTTGTAGCTTTTTCACTAATGGGCGGTCCTAACGGCTATAAAAATAGCAGCATATATAATTTCAATTTCGATTATTTCATTTCGGATTTGCATTTCATTGAAAGAAACTATCCGGATGCTGTACGGGAATCATTCCTGCCTTTCAGAAGGACCAAATTGTGGAACTCTCGAACGATTTGTTGTACAGCAGCAGATATTTTGTTCTCTTCCCCAGAACGCGTTCTGATTGGCTGGTGTTGACATGGGTCAAATGAGACAGTTTTTCAATAGTGTACTATTGAAATACTTCAATACTGTTTCTATACAAGTTTAAGTTGAAAAGTTTCGATTCTATTGGTAGTTAGATTATATAAATCCTTTCACAGATCACTGAGCTATGAGCTTTAAAAATACGAGCAAGGCAAACGCACCTTATAAATTATCCTCTTTGATATTCGTTCATACCAAACATTTCAGAAAAGTTTGTTTTTGAATTATTTGAGATTATGTCACACAACTGAATATTTTATCATAAAATTGTGATCATATTTTTGATGGCATGTAGCAAAAATTATGTTGATTCGTTAGATACAACAAGAGGTATTCACGATCAAAAACTTATCACTCTCTCAGAGGGTAAATTTTGAAAAGGCACCCCGTAGTAAAGTAAGTCGTATTCACGACAAAACACCAAAATTAAGTATGTTGCTATTTTACGAGCTTTTAGCTCATTTGTGAACAAATTAGAAACGAAATCACCTAAAAAGAAATCCCTTCACAAAATTGCTTCAGTATTGAAACAATCTGCACTGTGAGCAGTTCTGTTGTGGGATGGTGTCAGAGCCAGGTTAGCTTCAAACAACAGCGATTGTGCTTTCCAGCTGCTAGTCGGTTTTCATTGGAACAAAATACAACGAAAAGTGAACAATGATGGGGAACATCCTACAAAATCAGCTCTTCTAGGAACTCTAAATGATATCTAATGAAGTATAGAGATTACTTATTGGAGATAAAAATTATCAGTTTAGTACAAATCAAGAACAATTGGATTAGCTTAGTGGACCAAATGAGTGCAAATAAACCTAGCATTTGACTGCCTCGCGTTCGATAAAGATGCTCCGAACAATGGTTGTTATCGTACACTCTAAAAAAAATTGAATTTTACAGGTGACTTAATTCCTCATATGATGTAAAATGTATGAAAATTTTATTTGTAATGACTTAATGTTAGATGAGCTTGAATTTTACTGGTTTCGACTGTAACTTGCGTTCTGCTAGCAGGTGCGACTGTTTGAATTTTTATGCACCTTTTACCAACGAAACAGATGTATGCTTCCGTAGCCCGGTCGCTTAACAGACGTGCTTGCGATCCAATGATTCTCGGTTCAAGGCGCGACGGTGGCTCTCAGTATTTTTTTTTATTTCAATGAATTTCATGTATGGAGTTTTAGACACAATATTAAATGTTCTTCGACATAAATTTGCGTGAACTGCGTCGCTCCGTTTATGTGCATCTAATAAGTTGTAAAATCACAGAGTTTTTTTAAGTGTGTAGAGAATTCCACAATTCGGCTCTTCTGAAAACAAAAAATGAATCGCTTCAAACAAGAGCGATTGTGTCATCCAGCTGCTGGTCGTTTGCAAAGGAACAAAATACCACGAAAAGTGAACATTCTACAAAATCAGCCTATAGAACTATAAGAACTACTTATCTGTTGAAATATGCAAATCGGAAGAGAAAATATTCAGTTTAGTGAAAGCTTCCAGTCTTAGAGATTCTAATTTGAAAATTTTCGCATTCTATCTCGGTTTTTGCTTAACTAGATACACACAATGTGTATTGTTTTGAATGCGTTTTGTTGACTTCAGGCCGTGCAAGTGCGGCCAGATTTTGTAATGTTCATTACATCTGTATTTAATTAAAACTACAAGGATCAGCCCCATGGGGTTGTTCGAGCCGTTGATGTGGAACAAAGCAACCAAAATTTCCAATGATTGACATTTTCAATTAATCGTCGCACTTTTGACTCCGCAAATGCACAAGAGTCTGCTTAGATTGATCCTTATTAGGAATCAACACCGAACACGCGAACCCAGAATATAGACTCTATTTATCGTGATTTGTATTTGTTTCGTAGCCGACGAAATTACATCAATAGCCCAAATGTATACAATAAAATGTTTGTACATGCTTGCGATACGGATATCGATAGTTAAGCTTCTCTTCACCAAGCTTGTATTCAAGTTTTGTATGCAAGCAATTATTTTTATAGCGTTTCTCTACCATTACTACCATTTTGCGATTTCGGTTGAAGCGATAAAATATTTCTCATTATCAATCGAGTTCATCTTATATAAATTAGAAATTGGTCTTATGCACTCAAAATTTACCCTGGGGTAGTTGTCAATTTCTCAGGCGAAACGACATAACATGGGATTTCATCCAATCTTGCATGACACAAGATCAGAGCATACCAATAAAAGCTTCAAATCGTTTATGGCACTTTTTGTCTTGCTGTGTAACAACAACCTACCTCTAGCAAGCTACGCATAAGACTGAAACGTTAGCTATAATTTCGCTTCTATTTGTAGATTCGCGTGCTTCCAGCAGCTTTGCTTTTGCTTCGATTGACCAATCAGAGCGCTGCTTTCCCTTTGATATATCGCTTACTCCTTCAAAACCGTCGACTATGGCAGGGAAATCCGGTATGCCGGAGATTTTTTGCAGCCAAAATAGGACACTGCTAGCTATTAATCAACATTTCAATGATACACAATTAAAAATACATGGCTATGAACATTCAAATCAATACGTAGAAATATTTTCAATCAAATGGTGATATAATATTAATAATTGATAAAAAATTGACCAAGCTGTAATTGCTCAAAACCTGACCACATTTCCACGTGTATTTTTCTTGAGTTTCTAGTTTGCACCGCTATATAGAAAACAAACATGTGTTCCACATTAAAAAGAATTTGTTGCATGATAGATTGCATCGATTAAAAATATCAGCTTTGAGCGCAGATTTGCTGAAAACATCAATGTAGAAAACCGTAGAAATAATTTATACTTGTCATATCACAGGCCTATTGGATCATTGATCAATCCAGTGAATTAATATTTTCTTCTCTATAAAATTATAACGCTATACCTACGCCAACCATATCAGTATCACATCCACGGACAACAAGTCAACCTGGAAATAGATGGCGGAAATCCTACAAGAACGCTTTTATGAAAGGTTCTTCTCCGAACCACCATTATTTTATTATAAAGAATCAGAAAAATTACTTCGTAATATTTAATTGTGTGCCAGAATGTTTGATGTAACTAATCCGTACTTTAGTGTAGGTGCAACGTTTCAAATTCTAGTAGTGAAAGGTAAAACTTGCACAATTCACCCAAACGATCAACAAACTGATATACGGAAGTGTGAAGAAAACGTGCCAGTTTAATTCATGTTTACTGCATCCAGTTATGTCTCTGACATTATCCAACCCCCTTTTTTGCAGCTTTTATCTGTTCCAGTAGGTTTATAGATTCTAGTAAACCCTACTTGGCAAGAAATTTTTACGGTATTTTACAGTGACTTTTTCATTTTTCAATCTTATCTTCATAATTGACTAATTTTACGAAACATTGATTGTTCGGATTATCATAGTGCAACGAATTAGGTAGAGAGAATAGTTTGAAAACCCATGTGTGTGGAGAAAAATCTGAATGGAATAAACTAGTCATAATCCGCCTGTGCACAGTGGTTTGAATTGACAAAAACGTGAACTTAATTCTCTAGCTGCTAAACCGTTGATCCGATATACATAGTTTCTTTGGAGAATTCAAAATACCACGTGATTTGATCACAATAAAAAAAGTGCAAAGCCTACTACGATAAAAGTTCATTTCAACAACTTTTTTCCCTTAAGAGATAGAAAAACGATGTCTTCGACAAAGTTTCAGAACTTCTAACGAGAAAAAACTTTGCCGAAGAAGCTATAGGTCTAACACATATAGTTTCGGATATATGAAGCATTTTCGTTTGAAACCACTTAAAATCAATTTTTTGTACATAACATTTTTCGCAATTATTTTCGGTATCTACTATGTTCGAGACAATTACTTAAAACATAAAATTACATATATTTGTTGAAGGATGTGCACGGTTTGGCCTTTTCCCTAAAAAGTTATTTAACATTTAAACTTTTATATACACTAACTTTAACTACTAATAGGAAGCAGGGTCGCAGACCAAATGGCACATACATATACTTTTTGGAAAGCTTAAATCAAGTAATATACAGCTACGAAGTGTGTAGCGTGGCTTTTTTAAATTGTGTGAATGAGACAACAAAATATAGAGTGTTGTTTTGACCATTTTCTTAGCAAAAACATTTACTAAAACGACTATTTTTGGTTTATTAAAAAGAGCTTTGTAGGAAATGTTCAAAAATTGTTTTTCTATCTCTTAAGGGAAAAAAGTTGTTGAAATGAACTTTTATTGTAGTAGGCTTTGCACATATTTTATTGTGATCAAATCACGAAGTACATTTTTGTGAATGAGTTCTCCAAAGAAACTATGTATATCGGATCAACGGTTTAGCAGCTAGAGAATTAAGTTCACGTTTTTGACGGTTCAAACTACTGTGCTGTGGTGTAATGTTGCCTTTCTCATATTGCTTATATTATCAAAAACATCACTAGAAGATTGGGACACGATTTATTTTTCAAACTTAAATTACATCAAAAATTTTCTTGCTATCTTTTCTATTTGTAAACAGTTATGTCAAACTAGTATAGATTTGAATGGAGCAACCCTGCACGCTATACAAAATTGAACAAAGCACGCTGTGTGCTAGGCGGTGGTGTTTTCTTTTTCCTTACCAGCACATACCGATGCGTTTCGGTTTGACGATCATTGCCCTATAATTTCGGAATCGGAAGTCGGATCTGAATAAAATTTCACACTATCTTTCACAACAGCCAATTTAATAATTAATTAATATATTATTATTTAAATAACAAATAAATGTATTGAAAATAACAAATAATCGAGATTTATTTTAAATAGCCGGTTTTACAATATAAAAAACCTAGTGGTGTAATGATGCCTCTCTCATATTACTTATGTTTTTTATCAATAGAAGATTCTGTCAAGATTTTCTTTTTCAAGCTTGATTAAAATCGAAAAATTTCTGTGGTGCAAACTACCACCACCTATCAATTTGTAAACAGTTATGTCAAGTTAATACAGATTTAAATGTGGCAACCCTGCATGCTATACAAAATTTAACAAAGCACGCTAGGTGGTTGCGTTTTCTTCTTCTTCTTCTTCTTCCGTACCAGCACGTACCGATGTGCACCTATTTTGCATCATTTTGTATGACAGTTTGAAAGTTTTGATACTCATTGCCCTAATCGGTTTAACCGTTGCTGAGAATCGAAGTGAGTTCCGTTTTTGGAGCTTTTCTTTACTATTACAGGTGCGTTCGGAAGCGTAAACCGGGCATTAGTACTCCCTAAATAGATTTATATATCCACCAACTAACAAAGTCTGCCAACTAGATGAATTTACCAGTAAATTTTATAAAACATTTCACCTCGTATCGCCATCGCTTGTGGAAAAATACTCACGAAATTGAAATTTTTTACTGATCGCACTGTAATACCGGAACCGGAAGTCGGATCTTAAACAACTTTTTGGAGACTTTTTTAATAATTTCAAGACCTTTATTTACATCTTAGTTTCTAAAAATCGGTTAAGAAATTACCGAAAAAATTGAGTGCGCATTTCTTCATATATTTGCACATTTCGCCTTGTAATTCCGGAACCGGAAGTCGGATAAAAATAAAATTCAATAACAATCTATGGGACCATAAGAACTTTCGTTTGTGACATTTTTTTCATTTTTTGGTGCATATCTCCCTGTATTTCCGGAAGCGGAAGTCGGATCGGTATAAAATTCAATATCGATCTTTGGAACCTATGGGTAAAACCTTCCATTTGAATCTGAGTTCGTGAAAATCGGTTCAACCATCTCTGAGAAAATACACACACAGATACTTGCTCAGTTCGTCGAGCTGAGTCAAATGGTATATGACATTCGGCCATCCGGGCCTCGGTTCAAAAGTCAGTTTTCACAGTGATTGTATAGCCTTTCTATATGAGAAAGGCAAAAAGGTAATGGAAGTGCATGGTCGCAAACAACGAAGACATGAAAGGATGTAGCCGGGTTTTCACATAAAAACTGCCCCCAAACAGAAAAAAATTTATATACGCTGTTTGAAAGGGTTTATATTGGAGATTATTTTCCCAAAATTTCAACCCTTTAACTGCCAAATTGGTGGAGTTAGGATGGTACTTCTGATTTTCATTTTATTTTAATTTTTCAAAAACCTCTTAAAAAAAATTGAAAAAAATCAGGAATATTTTACGAATTATGGGAAACCGTTCTGATTTTTTTCAGAATTTTTCAAAACATATTTCATGTGAAAAAAAATATTCAAAATTTTCGATTTTTTTTATCGCACTTACAATTTTGGTATCAATCCAGATTTTACATCTAAAATAAATAATTTATTAGTACATTACGGTGTATTTTTTCAGATTTTTAAAAAATGTGCACGGGTATAATATCAGACTTTGAAAAAATAAATCGTTCGTAAAGCCATCCATCAAATTGTCTTCATCCGATGGAGACGCATGGTATTTAGTTCTAAAATCATATATCAAATGCCCTTACAACTAAATACCATGCGTTTCCATCTACAACTTGAGTTCAGGACTTAAGGTGAAATGTAGTGGAATGCGAAAATCGCGTTTTTGATCAATTATTCAAAAACTAGACCAATTTTCGAAAAACCAAAAACTCTTAAGTTTTCGAAATCAAATTTATCATAACTAAGTATTCGATTCAGTAAAAACCATTCAAGCGAAGAGGTTGTGTTTCGATTGTACTGGCTCGTGAGTTAACGGCTGCTACCGAGACAATTCTAAGCTTCAGGTAGTTAAACTGCCCATAGCAAACGCAATATTCGGGGCGTTTCCCGACTGGAAAGCTAGCAACGAAGGCCATCCCGTTCATACGCACAGAGGTGTAGAAACACAGAGGTGCGAGAGCATAGAAGTGACGAGTCACAGAGGTGCCATCGCATAAAGGTGCGAAGACGAAGGGGTGCAAAGGCACAAAGGTGCTAAAGCAACCCAGTGCTGATCTACCAGGTACCAGAATTTGTACGCTGCGTAGAATCAAAAGAGACGGCATATATCGCGAGGTGCTACACTGCAAGCATCGCATTTGATCGCCACCAAGAGCAAAAGCACTGTACCTGGGGTCAGGTACAGGCAGCACAGCAAGTGCAGTGGTGTTCACAACGACGGCAGAGCAACTGAGATAGCAGTAAACGACAGAAGACTGCCAATTGGAAACAGCAGAAGACTGCCAATTGGAAATCGTTGGAAGAGTTTCACGTCGTTCTTCACGATAAAGGAACAGAGACATCAGCTACAAGGTAGATTTAATTTAATTTATTTTTTATTTCTTATATCTGAAATTTTACTAAACATAAGTTTTTATTTTGGTATTATTAATTTACAAAAAAATTTAATGTAATGGATGATCTCATGGAAGATCATCCGAATCCGATTCCGGATACTAGTAAGAGTTTAAATACTCCGAGGGCTAAACATTATGCACAGGGTACCACTTGGCCATGGATAGTCTATCTTCGAAAAAAAGAAAAGATTTTAAATTTGATGCAAATTACCAAGGATTTGACATCACATTTCTCTGAAGTTAAAGAAATATGTAAGGTTAATAGAGATAAAATTCGAGTTGTTGTCAATGACTTGAAACAGGCGAACGAAATTGTAACCTGTAAATTATTTTCTGTTGAATATCGAGTTTACATTCCATCGAAGGAGGTGGAAATTGACGGTGTTGTGACTGAAGCAAGTCTGACGGCCGATGATTTACTTAAAAATGGAGTTGGTCGTTTTAAAAACTCCATGCTTGAGGGAGTTAAGATACTCGAGTGCAAGCAATTGTACTCAGCATCTATTGTCGATGGAAAAAAGTCGTATCGTCCCTCAGATTCGTTTCGTGTAACATTTGCCGGATCTGCGTTGCCTAGCCATGTCTATATCGATAAAATTCGTCTTCCTGCTCGGCTTTTCGTACCGCATGTTATGAATTGCACGAACTGTAAAAAATTCGGGCATACAGCTACTTACTGTAGTAATAAGTCCAAACGTATCAAATGTCAAGGGCCTCATAAGGATAATCTTTGCGATAAAGATGTTGAAAAATGTGTGCTCAGATGCTAAGCACGCGAAACAAAATGCCTTCAAGACGTTTTTAAAACGAGGAGGAGGAACTCCTCAGAATTTTGAAAAATTCTTGACTTTAGAAACCAAGTACAAGAGCATACTTCGAGCCAAAAAATGTAGCTATTGGAGACATTTTGTCGAAGGTTTGTCAAGAGAAACCTCAATGAGCACTCTTTGGAATACGGCCAGACGAATGAGGAATCGTAACGTAGGAAATGAGAGTGAGGAATACTCGAACCGATGGATATTTGATTTTGCGAGGAAAGTTTGTCCAGATTCTGTTCCTACGCATAGCATTATTAGGGAATCTTTTTCAAATAATGGTTCCATTGATAGCCCCTTTTCAATGATGGAATTTTCCATAGCACTCATGTCTTGTAACAATAACGCTCCTGGGTTGGACAGAATTAAATTCAACTTGGTGAAGATTCTGCCCGACCTCGCAAAAAGACGTTTGTTGGAATTGTTCAACAAGCTTCTTGAGCAAAATATTGTTCCACCTGACTGGAGGCAAGTGAAAGTTATCGCCATTCAAAAGCCGGGGAAACCAGCTTCCAATCACAACTCATATAGACCCATCGCGATGTTGTCCTGCATCAGAAAATTGTTCGAAAACATTATTCTACGACGTCTCGACACTTGGGTCGAGACGAACGGTTTGTTGTCAGATACTCAGTTTGGCTTCCGCAGAAATAAAGGGACGAATGATTGCCTTGCATTACTTTCGTCTGACATCCAAATTGCCTTCGCTCAAAAGCAACAAATGGCATCTGTATTTTTAGACATTAAAGGAGCATTTGATTCAGTTTCCATTGATGTTCTTTCAGACAAGCTCCACCAACATGGACTTCCAGCGGTTATAAATAATTATTTGCACAACCTTTTGTCAGAGAAACGCATGCATTTTTCACATGGCGATTTGGTAACATTCAGAATTAGCTACATGGGTCTACCGCAAGGCTCTTGCCTCAGTCCGCTCCTCTATAATTTTTACGTGAATGACATTGACAGCTGTCTAGTATCCCCATGTACACTAAGACAATTGGCAGATGATGGCGTAGTTTCAGTTACTGGACCCAAAGCTATTGATCTGCATAAACCATTGCAAGATACCTTAGATAACTTGTCCGTTTGGGCTGTCCATCTGGGTATCGAATTCTCTGCGGAGAAAACAGAGCTGGTCGTCTTTTCAAGAAAGCATGATCCCGCGCAGCTTCAGCTTCATATGATGGGAAGAATGATCCAACAGGTTTTGACTTTCAAATACCTCGGGGTGTGGTTTGATTCCAAATGCACGTGGGGAGGACATATTAGGTTTCTGATAACAAAATGCCAACAAAAAGTAAATTTTCTTCGAACAATAACCAGATCTTGGTGGGGTGCTCATCCGGAAGATCTAATAAAATTGTATCAGACAACGATACTTTCAGTGATGGAATATGGATGCGTTTGCTTTCGTTCCGCTGCAAACTCTCATATTATCAAATTAGAGCGAATTCAATATCGTTGTTTGCGAATTGCTTTAGGCTGCATGCATTCGACACATACAATGAGTCTTGAAGTTCTGGCGGGAGTTCTTCCATTGAAGGATCGTTTTTGGGAGCTTTCGTCGCGACTGCTAATAAGATGCAAGTACTGAATCCCCTAGTTATTAATAACTTCGAAAGGCTAGTTGAGCTTCAATCTCAAACAAGATTCATGACTGTATAGTTTAACCATATGTCACAGGAAATCAACCCATCAAGATATATTCCTATCCGTGACAGCCTCCTAAATGTCCCTGACTCAACTCTATTTTTCGACACATCCATGCAGCGCGAAGTGCGTGGAATTCCGGAACACCTACGCTCGTTGGAAATCCCAAAAATATTTACAAGTAAGTTCAGGCATATCGACTCTGAGAAAATGTTTTACACGGACGGATCGCGAATTGAAGAAGCGACAGGGTTTGGTATGTTCAACAATAATGTTTCGGTCTCCTTTAGGCTTCAAGAACCTGCATCTGTTTATATAGCAGAGTTAGCAGCAGTTCATTATAGTTTGAGTATAATCGTCACATTATCTCCAAACCATTATTTTCTTTTCACAGATAGTCTGAGTGCAATTGAAGCCATTCGCTCAAAGGCTGCTGGCAAAAATGAACCTTTTTTCTTGGGCAAAATAAAACAGTGCCTGAACGTCATATTGAATAATAATTATCAAATCACAATAGTTTGGGTCCCGGCTCATTGCTCCATTCCAGGCAATGAAAGAGCCGATATTTTAGCCAAACGTGGTGCTATTGAGGGTGTCCCAGTTCGCGACATTCTTGCTTGTCGTGACGTTCCTTACATGAAACTTCTTTATTATTTCATTAAGTCCATTGGAGTTCCAATTTAAATTTTATTTTATGTTAGATTGTTTTCTCTTCCATGAGTTCAACCAATAGCCAGCTATCTTGTATTAAATAAAAGTGATGAACTGATACAAACAAACCTGAAATAGTTATAAGATTATGTACAAAATAAATGTATTTCATATAATGTAATTTATAATAGCAACTCGCTTGATAAAAACAGTGTTTAGATTAACTAATGAATACCAACATACTAATAGGATATTCGAAATGTATTAGGTTTAAAGTACTATGTATTGTAGATGCCACGGCGAAGAAAAACTTATGTATATTGCCTATGAAATAAACGTATTTATGGAAAAAAAAATAACTAAGTATTCTTAGAATTTTGAAATTTTGCTTTGCCGAGCCGTAATTGGTATTTGAAATGTATAAACGGTCACTGTTCCGTCCCACGGGGATGATTTTAGAACTGAAAAGTAGTATTTGTAGCAGAATTTCACAAAGAATCTGAAAATGCAACTCAAAATTATAAAATTTTAGCAAAAACAACCGAAAATTGAAAAAGTTTTCATAAACTTTTCTGCATTTTTTTTATTGCTTGCGCGCTGCTGTTTCGTATTGAGGTGGTGTGAGAAATGCACGGTGGGCACGGTGGCATTATATCGTGAGCAAAAAATAGATATAAAATAATGACGCGAATTTATGCAGCATTGGGTTTTGTGTTGAAATAAAAACGACTTGAATACAATAAAATGAGTATTGTAAGAAATCGTTTATTTTCTAAGTAGCTGTCATTTATACAAACAATGTGATAAACATTGAGGGCCAGCTTCGAGCCAGTCAGCATGGAAAACTTATTGGAATTCATTGGTTTTTCAATTATTATGAATACAATGAATCAACGCTTGATTTTGCTTTCAAAATCGATTGAATAATAAGGAACTACAAAATAACTTTATATTCAATTTCGTGCCCCAAATATGTGCTTGAGAAAAGATTCACTAAATAATTTTAACTGCATGGTATGATGAACTATTAGTTATGATTGGAATGTATTCCAATAATGTAATCTAAGAAATTATTAAACTATTGATGATTTCTGGCACCGGAGGCCAGAGGCTGTTTGGTCTTCGGTTCGTTATCGTTGAAACAGACATTTCTAGACTCATCATGCTATACAATTCCGAAAGTCGCTTCCGAAAAAAAGTTAATGGTGAATACTTTTACGTAAATTCTATCTCATCGGCGGGAAGGGCCTGGTGAACGACTGGCAAAGATATCGAAAATATTTGAATGTTCTCTTGTCTTCAACCGTTCTTTTGAAGGAGAATCGATGCTTGCTACTAAAATCAGGCATATACATGGTTAGCAAGTTCCTTTTCGGTGATTGCTTTCGTAGCTGCTTCCTTATCCTTGAACAAGAGCATAGCCAAAGTGTACTTGCGATAGTGGAAAATCTCCACCTTTTCAATTTCATGTCCACTAAAGAAATCGCGTAGCTGTTGTTCCGTCACATCACTCGGCAAGTTGCCAACATTAACTTTACGCTGGTGTTCATTGTCCGTTTTCGGGACCTCGGCCTCAGCTTCGACTGTCGATTTTTCAGCAGATTTCATTTCAACGTCCGTCATTTTAACTGACAATATTCAATAAAATAGTATAGACGCAGAGAATTTAATGAGAACACACAAAAATCAATGCCTAATTGAAAATCACAATTTTTAAAACTTTTTCGATGAAGATTAACAACCAACGAAGCAAACAGCGCAAAGGTCCGATGAACGAGGTTAGCAAGTTAGTCAATACATATACATATAACCTCATGTTAATCATCATTTCGGAGACGTATTCTGTAAACGCAAGGAAGACAAGGGATTCAAACACAATTCGAACGTTTTGTTTCGGGACGAAGCCAGAAAGGTCCGTCTTGTTCATTCATCAGGCAATGATGCTGTCCGAACTTTATGTCTCCAATGTAACGAAAAGGACTAACCGAATCAATAAACTGGATACGAGATTCGAGTCTTGCTGCAACCGAAATGCATTGTAATGGAAGGTGAGACGTCCCTCAAAACGAACGAACGAACGTAAACGATAAGGATTTTAAGAAAAAGTGAACGGAAGCATGTAAGAAGAAATTGACTATGTGCACTTTTAGCAGTGCGAAATTCGCACCAAACGAGAGCAAATAAAGCTAGCATTTGACTGCATCGCATTTGAGAAAAACGTCCGAAGTGTTTAATATCGTAGAGAACTCTACAATTAGGTCTTTCTGAATGTCAGAAATAGATCCCGTACAGCATTTTGATAGTTTCTTTCACTCAAATATTGCTATGTATGAAAGCGATTCTACGACTGGTGTTACGATTGTGTTTATGTAATAATTTCTTCTAGTTCAAGGCCCAAACTTTACAAATGACTTGGAATGGCACCCTACTTCCTGGAATCCAAACTTAATCTCTTTCAAACAAAATGGTCCTTTTCAGCACTACCAAATCTTAGAAGATCAAACGATATCAAATCAATTAATGCATTCGTATCCGAGCAGTCGTCCGCGATACACTTGTTGTTTTTTCGCTCCGTATCGGGACGGTATCGATTACAAAACCTCGAGTGCGAAGGTGTTTCCCTAGCAAGGGCTGGAGGAAACATTTTTTTGTTCTCTTAGATCCAGTGGTTGATCGAGTGATAAACACCGGCAGCAGACAGTGGCATACACACTTGCTTGCGACCATTTATACCTGTCGCTTCAATAGCATCGGCACCAGCAGTGAGTGACTGGATCATCAAGGTCACGCGAGAGAAATAATCCAAGCAAAGGACCAACTCACCCATCAGCTCAACAAACCATACCGGTGAAGTAGTTTTTTCATTTTATATTTCAACTTTTTTCCTACTTCTCACTATCCTATCTATTTTTTCTATTTTCCTTGATAGTGTGGGAGACTTTGTTTCTCCTGCACAAAAAATATGTCTTCCGATGAGGGGAACCTCGGGGAAGATGATGATAAACCTAGAGATGAGGAACGTTTGGATGAATATCCTGATAGTGATACATCTGAAATGGATATCCCCGCTCCCCCTCTGGGAAAACCACCAATCCGTCAGAAGGTCTATCAGGATGACGGATCGGATGGCCCGTGGGTGGTTTACTTTCGGCCCATAGCTAAATCCCTCAGAGTCCTCAATATTTCTCGAGATCTGACTAAACACTACTCGGCAGTAAAACACATGGACAAAGTATCTCCGAACAAACTGCGCGTTGTCGTGACTGATCTAAAACAAGCAAACGACATTGCTACCAATGAGATTTTCACGAGGGAATATCGCGTCTACGTACCTTCTCGGATGGTGGAGATCGACGGTGTGGTCCACGAAGAAAGTTTAACTGTCGAAGATCTGATGAAGGATGGGATTGGCCGCTTCAAAAATCCCGACCTTCAACCAGTGAAGATATTGGAGTGCAAGCAATTGCACTCTAAATCGACACAAGATGGAAAGTATCATCCATCAAACTCTTTTCGTGTGACCTTCGCCGGTTCTGCACTTCCGAATTACGTTGTAGTGGGAGGGGTTCGTCTACCTGTTCGGTTGTATGTACCGAAAGTAATGCACTGCTCAAACTGCAAACAGATGGGACATACGGCTCAAGTCTGTTGTAACAAACCACGATGTGGTAAATGTGGTGAGGGACACAGAGATGACTCCTGCAGGAAGTCAATCGAAAAGTGTATTTACTGTAGTGAGAATCCGCATGCTCTTTTTGAGTGCTCTAAATATAAACAACGCGAGGAAAAGCTCAAGCGAACCGTGAAGGAGCACTCCAAACGATCTTACGCGGAAATCCTCAAACGAGCTACTCCACATATCTCTGACAACCCATTCGCTTTTTTGTCGACTGACGCTGATGTTTTAAATGACCCCGACGAAGGACCTTCTTCTGTTCAGCTAGGAACAAACAGGAAACGACCAATTATGTCCTCTCCTAAGCTTCCTCGCAAAGGTCTTAAAATACTAGAAACTAAAATATTAAAACGGAACCAAAACAACAATGTCACAGAGCCGAAGCCAATACCTCCTGGATTTCGAAAATCGAATTACAACCAGGAATTTCCAGCACTTCCAGGGACACTGAAAAACCCAAGTGATCCCAAAACACAACCAGAAAACCCGACAAACGTTGGATTACTGAAACTCTCTGATATCGTGGACTGGATATTAACAGCCTTCAATATAACTGATCCTCTTAAAAGTATTCTAACGGCTTTATTACCAACAGTAAGAACATTTTTAAAACAGTTGACTGAACAATGGCCCCTCCTTACAGCGATCGTATCTATCGATGGCTGAAATACCTACAGAAATCGAGAATATGATCACTATACTCCAGTGGAATTGCAGAAGTATCATCCCAAAATTAGATTCTTTCAAATTTTTGATAAATTCGCGTAACTGCGACGTATTTTCATTGTGTGAAACATGGCTCACTTCAAATATAAACTTTGACTTCCACAATTTCAACATTATACGCCTGGATCGAGGAGACTCCTATGGAGGGGTTCTTTTAGGGATCAAAAAGTGCTATTCATTTTATCGAATTAACCTCCCCTTGATCCCGGGCATTGAAGTTGTTGCTTGCCAAATCAGAATTAGAGGCAAAGATCTTTGTATAGCTTCTAGCTACATACCTCCCAGAGTCTCGATAGGGCATCGACGACTTGCAGACATCATGGAGCTTCTTCCCACTCCGCGGTTAGTTTTAGGAGACTTTAACTCGCATGGTACGGGGTGGGGCTGCCTATATGATGATAACCGTTCTTCGTTAATTTATGATCTGTGCGACAACTTCAATATGACAATTTTAAATACGGGTGAAATGACACGCAATCCAAGACCGCCAGCCCGCTCTAGTGCGCTGGACTTATCCCTTTGCTCGACATCACTACAGCTAGATTGCAAGTGGAAGGTAATCCCTGATCCCCACGGTAGTGATCACTTGCCGATTTTGGTTTCAATATCCACTGGTGCACAAACACCGACATCAGTCGATATGACATATGATCTCACGAAAAACATCGACTGGAATTCCTACTCGATCGCGGTATCCCAAGCTCTTGAAACGAAACAACCAGATTCGCTTGAAGAAGAATACAAATCCCTAGCTGACTTGATCCTCAACGCCGCGATTCAAGCCCAGACCAAACGAGTACCCAAAACTACAATCACTACGCGACCTTCAACCCCATGGTGGGATAAAGAGTGCTCGGAAATATATAAAACAAAATCATCCGCGTATAAAAAATTTGGGAACAGTGGCAAGCGCGAAGACTACGAAAAATATGCATCATTAGAAAAGACCATGAAAAATCTGATTAAAGCAAAAAAAAAAGGTTACTGGCGTCGGTTCGTCAATGGCCTATCTAGGGAAACATCGATGACCACTCTGTGGAATACAGCCCGTCGTATGAGAAATGCAACCACTAATAACGAATCCGTAGAATATTCAAATCGCTGGATATTTGACTTCGCCAAGAAAGTTTGCCCGGATTTTGTTCGGGAATCGAATACCTATCGCGTCGCGTCCTCTCGATACACTGAAAACGATACCCCCTTTACGATGACGGAGTTTTCTCTTGCCCTCTTATCGTGCAACAACAATGCCCCAGGGCGTGATAAAATTAAATTCAATTTGCTTAAAAATCTTCCCAATATCGCGAAAAAACGTCTGTTGAACTTGTTCAACAAGTTCGTCGAACAGAACTTTGTTCCTCAAGACTGGAGACAAGTGAGGGTTATCGCTATTCAGAAACCGGACAAACCAGCCTCCAACCACAACTCGTATCGGCCGATTGCAATGCTTTCCTGTATTCGGAAACTGCTGGAAAAAATGATTCTGTTTCGTCTCGATGAATGGATGGAAACAAGTGGCTTGCTTTCAGATACACAATTTGGCTTCCGTAAAGGCAAAGGAACGAACGATTGCCTTGCGCTGCTTTCTACAGAAATTCAAATGGCATTCGCTCACAAGAAGCAAATGGCATCAGTATTCTTGGACATAAAGGGGGCTTTTGATTCAGTTTCCATAAAAATTCTCTCGGAGAAGCTGCACAAGCATGGTCTTTCCCCACTTTTCAACAATTTTTTGCACAACTTATTATCGGAAAAGCACATGTTTTTTACACATGAAGACTTGACGACCTCACGAATTAGTTACATGGGCCTTCCCCAGGGCTCATGCCTCAGCCCCCTTCTTTATAACTTTTACGTCAATGACATCGATGAATGTCTTGAAAATTCTTGCACGTTAAGGCAACTTGCAGATGATGGCGTGGTGTCTATTATAGGATCCAAGTCTACCGACCTGCAAGGACCATTACAAACTACCTTAGACACTTTGTCTACATGGGCTCTAAAGCTGGGTATCGAATTCTCCACGGAGAAAACTGAGTTGGTAGTATTTTCCAGGAAGCGTGAACCTGCACAACTACAGCTTCAACTAATGGGTCAAACCATAGCTCAGGCCTTCACATTCAAATACCTCGGAGTCTGGTTCGATTCCAAAGGTACCTGGGGATGTCACATTAGGTATCTGAAACGAAAATGCCAAAAAAGAATCAACTTTCTACGTACAGTGACCGGGACTTGGTGGGGAGCTCACCCAACAGATCTTATAAGGCTGTACCAAACAACGATATTGTCAGTGATGGAGTATGGATGTTTCTGTTTCCGTTCAGCCGCGAAAATACACTTTATCAAGCTGGAGAGAGTCCAGTATCGTTGCTTGCGTATAGCCTTGGGTTGTATGCAGTCGACTCATACGGGGAGTCTCGAGGTACTGGCGGGAATTCTCCCGTTGAAAAACCGTTTGTGGGATCTCTCATATCGACAACTCATTCGATGTAGCGTCTTAAACCCGTTGGTTATCGATAACTTTGAACGGCTAGTCGAGCTTAATTCTCAGACCCGATTTATGACATTGTACTTTGATTTCATGTCACGTAACAATAATTCTTCTTCCTACAATCCTCACAGTGTTCGTTTCTATGATACTTCTAATTCTACGGTGTTTTTCGACACATCCATGAAAGAAGATATTTATGGAATCCCGGATCACGTATGCCCTCAAGTGATCCCAAATATTTTTAATGACAAATTTAGAGAAGTCGACTGTAATAAAATGTTTTACACTGACGGATCACATCTCGACGGGTCCACTGGCTTCGGTATTTTTAATGAAAATTTCACCGCCTCCTATAAACTCAGTGATCCGGCTTCAGTTTACGTCGCAGAACTAGCTGCAATTCAGTATACCCTTGAGATCATTGAAACTTTGCCCACAGACCACTACTTCATTGTATCGGACAGTCTCAGCTCTATCGAGGCTCTTCGCTCAGTGAAGCCTGGAAAGTACTCGCCGTATTTCCTGGGGAAAATACGGGAACAACTGAGTGCTTCATCTGAAAAATCATACCGGATTACCTTGGTTTGGGTCCCATCACATTGTTCCGTAAGGGGTAATGAGATGGCGGACTCACTGGCCAAGGTGGGCGCATTACAAGGTGAAACCTATGAAAGACCAATCTGCTTCAATGAATTTTTCAGTCGTTCTCGTCAAGAGGCACTCGTCAGCTGGCAAACCTCCTGGAATGATGGATATCTAGGACGGTGGTTACATTCCATTATACCGCAGGTATCGACGAAAGCTTGGTTCCGAGGGTTGGATGTGAACCGGGACTTTATTCGCACAATGTCAAGACTTATGTCCAACCACTCTTTGCTCAAAGCGCATCTTCATCGTGTTGGCCTTAGTGAGAGTAATCTTTGCGTTTGCGGAGACGGTTATCATGACATCGAGCATGTTGTTTGGGTGTGCTCCGAGTATTGCGACGTCAGACTCCAGCTAATTGATTCCCTTCGGGCCCAAGGTAGACCACCTTATGTTCCAGTCCGTGACGTTTTGGCAACCAGAGATCTCCTTTACATGACCTACCTCTATAACTTCCTCAAAGCTATAAACGTGCAAATCTAGTTCCCTCTCTTTCTCTTTCTTTCTTCTACAGTGGTCCTACCCCAAACGAACTAAACACTGGTCAAGCTGAATTGCTGGAAACCATCCATAAATGACACACCAACATCAAAGTACACCAACAAAGCATCCGAGTTTAGTATAGTCTCTTCCTCGTTACAATCTGGAGAACGTCGAGAACTCGGAAATGCAAAGTGTGTTTAAAAGATGCAAGCTATTAATGAATGATTTGTAATATCAAAATATGTTCAAAATCAATACAGTATAGGTCCCACCCTCCTGACACTCCTTTACTAACTCTAGGGGAGCAGGTCGCCCCATAATACGGCTTCCACTCTTTTCCACCTAACAACAAGACAATCGGCCACGTTAAGCTAACGCAAATGAGCCCAATAAAAATTTTATTATAAAAAAAAAAAAAAAAAAAAAAATCAATTAATATCCATACCCATCTCGAATGCAGTCCAACGTCAATCTTGCGGTTATGTCTCTGGAATTACCTACTCCAAGTTTTTTGTGTAATTTTCACTTCCTCAATATTATTCCCATCAGGAAAATGATGCAATAACAACACTGCAATGCATAAATCTCGGCCAGAAATGGGACACGTGCTATTTGAGCCATTCTTTTCTGATTTCAGCTCGGCATCTACTCAAGAGCAATTGAAAAACAAATTATAGGTTCGTTACTACTGTACGCGAATAATTGAATATAACAATTTATTCCTGAAAATCAGTAATGAAATATAGAAAAGATTATTTATTGGTAAATTATCCCAAATATGTAATTCACTAATTTGAGGGAAAATTTATTGTCAACATTAGCACATTCTAGATGCAAACGGTACATTCAAGCCTTCTTATTTTCATATTGTACGTGAACGACATTAAGAACGTTCAACGTTGAATTCTTCAAACATCTAAAAATATTTGCTTGTGCAAACGACAAGAAACCGTAAGGGAATACTGAAGACACTGAAGTATTTGAAAACTAAATGAACCCCTTCAATATCCCAAAACTAACTACAAAACTGACAATTCGAAATCGAAAATTAAACTTCGTTAATCGTTTTGGTAATTTGTCCCAAGTGATAAACATCAAGTATGGCCCAGTCAAAACATCACCCATCGAAGTTTACCACCCACTTGTTCAGTTAGCAGTTCATCTCCCCTCGCTTTACTCCATCAACCGCCAACACTCTCCAGTTTTTCGAACACCAGTAGTAATAGAAAGCTCCGATTTCCCCTAACGAAGGGGAAAAATCACGAATAAGGAGAACACTCAGAACCGTACGGCTTTATGGTTACTTCCCCTTCGTTTTGTTTTCGAAATTCTCCTCTCTGCATCTAGCGACATTCTGTTGGCTAGTGGCATCCAGTGGGAACTAATCGTGAATCACCTGAACCAAATTCATCCGCGAGTATTTATTTCAGCAGCGATTCCTTACCCAGGTTGTGATGCAACCGCAGTCTTCGGGCAGCCGCTGGGTTAGCACATTGGAAAAGTAAACCGGATCGTTCGGCTGCGGTTCGACGGCATTGATTTTTTTCACCTACGTTCGGAGGAATTATTTGGTGGTTCTTTCGCTAGAAAAGTTAGACGAGTTGTTTTCTTTAAAAAACAAAAAAAGCTACAGACGAGTGACTTGTTTGCGTCGTTTTCGGTGATGACAAATATCTTAAAAGGAAAGGAAAGTGACACAACCAAATTAGAGTTGAAATGCAATTACGATTTCTCACATTGATCTGCCATTAGTCATCATAACAAAAAATTTTGAACAGTAGATGCACGTTTCCTTAGGATTCGGCATCAATCTGGAAACAGGAGCCTCGCTATGTTCTGATTGATTTCCGGCAAGGAGAGAATGTTGTCGTATTTTTTCTTCATTCAGAATCTGCGGGCTGTAATTTTTGTACTACAGCTTTTGTAGAGGTGAAGCTACGAAATGGCTCTTACTTAATTGAATGTTTTATTTGGGTTTATGTGATGCGGGTGCGACCAATTAATGTTGTTTCAAATAAAGAGATAGTTTTTTTGGTCAATTGGTTTCTCGTCAAAACATTTTTTTTTCGGTAAAGGCTTTCATCTTCAGAGCAAAACGACTACATTCACTTGACGAAAAATATTTGTAGTTGTTTTGCCGTTAAATGTGTGTGTGTATGTGTGTTTGTGCGTATGTGTGTATGTAACGTTTTTTTGCACTAACTTTTCTCGGAGAAGGCTGAACCGATTTTCACAAACTTAGATTGAAATGAAAGGTTTTGAGGTCCCATACAAAATTCCTGAATATTATTTGGATCCGACTTCCGGTTCGGGAATTATGGTGTAAAATGTGCAAAAAAATGAAAATATGTGTTCTAACTTTTCACATAGATGGCGCGACCGATTTACACAAACTTAGGCTCAAATGAAAGGTCCTATGGTCCCATACGTGATTCCTAAATTTCATACGGATCCGACTTCCGGATCCGGAAATATAGGGTAAAGTGGGTTAAAAATTGTATACCATCACAGAAAATGGTATCAAATATTTTCCAATTTATAGTTTTTATCAGTAGACGGTCAAACAAACCGATTTCGGTTATTATTTTAAGAATCGAAGAAAAAATTTTTTTTTTCAGTATTATATATGATAGTATGATTGATATGAGAAAAACATCATTACACCACTAGGTGGATTAGAACAGGTTTTTTTTTGCATCTAATCATTATTCCAATTATAACCTAATTACGACCTTAAACATAATTTGTTGCTACTAATATAAACCGTTCCAAAAATATCCATATTTTAGTGGTTAAAATATACTTAAACTGAGGTTTGGGTGTATTATATTTCAATTAACAGGCAAACTGAAATCCTAATGATAATTTCCAAGAATTTAAAAAAAAATTCGCTTATTTTGGATACATGAAAAATGGAGATCGAATTCCACAGAAACACCATTGAAGGTTCGCTGCAAATGAATGAAAAGTTCCACGCCTCTCACTGATAAGACGTGAATAGTTTCGAGCCGTGTATATTTTTGTTGAGAACAAGCCTCTAGATTGCCCAAATACCAAACTTCATGACAATCTATGCACTAGTGTTTGAATAACATCTGTTAGTGTCAGACGAGTTCTAATTTTCATCGAACTATGGAAAAATACACACCAGCGCATTCATTCATAAAAGCAACGGTGAAATTGACTGGTTTGAGGAACGAATTGTTTTATCATCCCCCGTATTCTCCAGATCTGGCCCCAAGCGACTATTACCTATTCCCAAACCTGAAAAGGTTTCTCCAGGGAATGCTGAGATCATTGCAAGGGAGGTTGAACCTTATGATAAAAAAAGAACCGGAATTTTCATTTTAAAATTCCCGCGCTTGTCCAATCGGTAAACTTTTATTCTCTCAACGTTGGCAACACTTTTATACACATTCTGTCAAATTTTGATGCATATCGTACGATTAGTTTTTGTTTGGCGTCTATACAAAGAAGTTGAAAAATTTTCGTGTGGCGATTTTTATAATGGAGAAAAATTTAGAACAACGTGCGTGCATCAAATTTTGTGTTGCAAATGGATTTAAGTGTTCCGAAACGTTGAAAATGTTAGAAAAGGCCTTTGGTGAATCGTGTCTAGGAAAAACACAGGCATACGAGTGGTATAAACGCTTCAAAGGTGGTCGTACAAGCTTGTATCATGATGAGATCCCTGGCCGCCCAACAACATCTGTTACTGAAGAAAACATTGAATCGGCGAAGCAAATCGTGTTGCAAAATCGTTCTGAACCGATTAGAAAGATGGCTGTGTTGTTGGGCATCTCTTATGGATCAGCCGAACACATTTTAACTGATGTTTTGGGTTTAAAACACGTCACTTCTCGGCTGGTGCCAAAAAAGCTGAATTTCATTCAAAAACAGCGCCGTGTTGATGTGGCCAAAGAGATGATTTCCAACGCAGATAGTGACCCCACATTCATCGAATGCATAATAACTGGTGTTGAAGTGTGGATCTATAAATATGACGTCGAAACCGCACAACAATCCACCTGAATGGCGCTTCGACGGCGAGCCGTTGTTCTAAATTTTCATCCATTATAAAAATCGCCACACGAAAATTTTTCAACTTCTTTGTATAGACGCCAAACAAAAACTAATCGTACGATATGCGTCAAAATTTGACAGAATGTGTATAAAAGTGTTGCCAACGTTGAGAGAATAAAAGTTTACCGATTGGACAAGCGCGGGAATATTAAAATGAAAATTCCGGTTCTTTTTTTATCATAAGGTATTATGAAGGGCTCTGGAATGAACATTGATATTTATTATAGTATCGAATCTTAGAGCTCCGATTTAAAAGTGAGGGTTACATACTGCCCAACAGTATTCGAGCATTGATTGTACAAGCGAGCAGTAGAAAGCCTTCAAACAGTATATATCAGTGCAGCGCTTGACAGTTCTCACTATAAATCTCAGATAACGAGAAGCCTTTGCAACAATGTACGAAATATGCTGACTGTAATTCATTTATTTGTCAATAAGAACGCAAAGATCCTTGATACAATTGACTCTATCAATCGGTGATCCTCGAAGACAATAATTGAAAGGTATGATTTAAAGTTACCCCTGAAGGAAAATGGCAGCTTCAGGAGTCTCGATAAATTGAAACAATTCAGTTGAAAATTCTCGTTATGTAAATACAGTAGAAAAATCAGTGGTTCGGAATGACTACCCTGTGGTGTACAAGAAAACAATGAAGATCTCCTTGAAAACATTATTATTGAATCCACCGAAGAATTTTGAAACCGAGGCTCAGTCAGTCTATTTTTGGTAATTATGATAGCGTGATTAATATTCAATTGCTCATACATATTTATTCCTGTGATTTTTGGGAGTGATAATATGGGAGATAGATTGATTTGTGCTTGATGTTTTTGAAAAATCGGGATTTTTTCAGTGTATATATTTTTAAAAAAGTCTAATTGATTACCTATAACCTCACACATCACGCATCAAAAGTTTTATGGTAATCGAAGGGGGTTGTGAAAGAATTTTGCCATTTCTAGATGATTTGGCGTAGAATTGCTCTGCTGGCTTAGAGATAATGTATGTTTAGAGGATTTTGACTACCGTGTAATAGTTTTGTGCACCTCATGTACATAAGCTCTTTTCACCTTTCTCATACAGAAAGGCTATGCAATCACTATGAAAACCAACCTTTGAGCCGAGATCCGGAGGGCCGAGTGTCTATACCATCTTCATACGCATTCGACTTCCGGTTTCGAAGTAACGGGGTAAAATGGGCAAAAAATTAAAGAAAAAGGTATAAAAGATTTGCTCAAAAATCGCTCAAAAGATTTTCACAAGCTTAAATTCAAATGAGGGGCCATATAATCCTATCAAATTTATTTCGAATATGACCTCCGGTTCCGGAATTACTGGCTGATAAGCGTAAATATTTTTTTTATTCAAGAGCGTGTTTTTTATACATTATACTGAACAGTCGAACGAAAAACTTTCACAACTAACCGTATGATTCTTCAATTAAACAGGTTTTGTTATATGATGATCAAATACATTGCTCTGCTATGTTTCCAGAAGTAGGTGTAGAATTTGGTCCGGATCCGACTTCCGGTTTCGGATATACATAGAAAAATTCTTCTAAATTTGGTTCAAAATTGTTCCAATTTGTAGGTAGTGTTTGTTTCCGGTCAAGCGAACCGATTTCAGCTATGCCGGCTCCCAGTTCCAAGTTCCGGATGTCACGGAACTGAATATGACTAACTTTACTATGGGGCGCCTTTTTAAAATTTACCCTGTACAAGAATGGGTAGAACTCAATCGTGAATATCTCTTGTTGTACCTAACCATAAACATAATTCTTGGTAATTAGAAGGGGGAAAAGTTTATTTTTACCCCCAAATTTATGCTTGGCGCACAAAACCATTTTACACGTTTAAGATACGTCATCGACTCATCAGTGCATCAGCAGATTATGTTGAACTGCTGACGCAAACCCACGGATCAACATAATCCGCTGAGCAGACGTAAAGTTAATGCTATTTGCAAGACACTTTTCTATTACACACGAAGTGTAACATCTAAACTGACGTCTCGGACGAAACAAGTTTCGACCTGCTTACAAGTTGTGGTAATTCTCTTGCCTTTCTATTAACTATGCAATCACTGTGAAAACCGACTCAAAAACCGAGCCCCAGGGAGCCAAGTGTCATATACCATTCGACTCAGTTTGTCGAGATCACAAAATTTCTGTGTGTGTTGTATGTGACAAATAATGTCATTCGATTTTCTCAGAGATGACTAAACCGATTTTCACAAACGTAGAAAAGGTCTTATGGTCCCATAGCCTGCTACTGAATTTCATCTTTATCCGACTTCCGGTTGCGAAATTTTTCTCGGTATTATAGCGCGATAAGTGAAAAGTATTTATTTTCATGAGTATTTTTCACAAGTGTTGGCGAAACGAAGTGCAAATTTTGATAAAACGTACTGGTGGATTTATATAGTTGACTGTATTTTCTCAGTTAGTGGATATAAAAATCAACTTTGGGACTACTTGTTCACGGTTTCCGGTTCCGTTAGCACCGATGGTAGTGAAGAAAGCTCCAACAACGGAACTCACTTCGTTCACTCAGCAATTGTTGAACCGATTTTTTAAAATCATAATTCAAATTGAAGTTCTCATTGTCTTAAAAAATATTCTTCTGCTTTTTTTTAAACCTGCTCATAAATATTATTTCAACCAAACGATTAGCTGCTATAAATTGTAAAAAGAAACTGTTATTTCTGTATATTCTGTTGATGATCTCATAAACTATTTCGAGTTTTTTTTATCGGCAATGGAAGAAGTAGGAGTCAAACATAACCCTGAGAAGGATCAATTATAAAATTGAAACTTCAATTGTCTTCATGAAATAATAAAAAAGGAAGGTCACGACAAGTAGGAATGTCTCGAACTGGGACATTTGATAGTCTTTCTTGGATATGCAAAGAATTTATTAGTTGAGATCTGACATCACGATACTTCACGCATGTTCAAACGACTTGATCAATATCCCGATAACCTTCGCCACAAGCACAATAATTAAGGTAACTGATATATTGAATTAGTTTATTGTGAGAAAGTCAACAAATGCCGGCATAATTCGTGTCACTTGCAGCTCGTCTCGTCCTTCCACCAGAAACTCCTCGGAAGAAAATTTGATCCGCTTTGCTTCGAATACAAACAGATCAGACGCTATCTGACGCTCAGCACTGATTTCCATCCGACGCTTTATCACGGCGCGAATCTTCAAGTAGACGAAAAACTTCAACGGAAAATCCCAATCAAACTCGCTGTGCAATGATTCGCCCCCAAGCCAAGCCTTCCTCTCTCTTCTCGTTAATGCCCTATCAGCCGAGTGCCGAAACGTTCCCGCGGTGTTGGAAAATTTCCAGCAAACTATCACTCCACTCCGCTGACATCGCCATGGGGAGCCACGGCACAGCAACCCGGTCGTATGCATATTAGAGTATGCAAATTTTGTAAGAAATAGGAAAACGCTCTGAGATTTTTTCCCACTTCTACCGCGTCCTACCTCGACCGCCAATCTTCAGCTTTAGCCCGGTGATAGTGTGTTAAGCGAACACTTAAGTTTAACGTTGTTTAAGATTGCAAAAAGTCAAGCGTCGTGGTAGTTAATGTAACTATTGGAGGGAGCTGTTTTTCCCCCCTTTTCTGTCGGATGCTTGTTGAGTTGAGATGTTGTGGTTCTCGTAAGGGAGGGGGTGCCAGTTTTTCGTGTTAATAAGTGTTTTTAACAAGTAGCTACTGTTGCGGATCGCTTTCCAACGATTTCCCATCAGTAACTGCTACCCCACTAGGGATGGCAAGGATCGCAAGGCAGTGGGTTGATGACGCAAAGGTACAAAACAAGTTCCCTGAAAGCAGCAATCAATAGTCTAAAATGAGCTGCCGGTACGGTCATGTTGAGAGGTTAATTATACACTTTATATTCGTGGAAAAGTTTACCGTATGGGGTGTAAAATGCGTACATGTAGTAAGAAAAGCTCGATTCGCTGAACTTCCATCTGTGGTAAACTTTTGCGTTTTCGTGTAAACATGAAATGTTGTGCTTCCGAGATTTACCCCGGTTGATTGGGGCATGTTTTCATTTTCTTTTAGGTGTCAAATACAGTCGATCGTGGATCGGGGGGAACACAGTTCGTGACAGGAGCTCGGTTCTAAATGGTCGTAGGTGTTCGATAGTCGGCTTATTATGGAAACAATTAAGCGGCTTGGTAGAACAGACAATGTTTTGAACACTCCCCAGGTGATGATGATGGCCAAACGTTTAAACGGGTAATTTCAGTGGTTAATACAAAGAACTTGATTATGGTGATTCGTAATTTCGTTGCAATAATGGAGGAAAACGTCCTGGAGGGTATGACAGCCACTAGCGTAAAAATGCTTTTAGCATCGAAAGGCCCCCGCAGCAGCACCAGACCATCTTCTACGCATTTTTCTATATTGCCTCATACATCACCGGAAGGGATAGTTTGTTAGTCATTGATTTAATAATATTATCGTTTGTTTATTTCTTCCAACTACTCAATGATACGAAAAATGTAAAAAATATTTACATGTTTTCATTAAGATGATTAATAATAATAAATAAGATTTAAGTAATAATTTAATTTCGTCGATTAATTTTAGACTTCATGCATTTTTTGAAAAATTTTCACCAAACTGTTGGTATAATTTAGGTTTTTGATTATTCAAAAGTTTTGTTAAATTTAGACGATTATATAAAATTTTTACAAGCTTAAGCTCAGCTGAAATCAGGCTGTAGAATTTCGAACGGAGCCTCGGAAACCCACTTTGTTATTCATGAATTTCTATGTATGTGTATGCCCCTTTGAAAGATTTTTTTAACCGCTCAATTTTCTCAGAGACGGCTGAACAAACTTTCGCTCGTTCGAAAGCTTCTATTGTGTCATTGAATAAATTCGAAAATCAAATGTCTGCGACTTCAGGAACTGAAACGAAAGAAACAAGTTTGAGAAATATTACGAGGCTGTTAATCCTATAGATTACACCGTGAGATATAGGTTTTGAGAGTTACGTGATGGTCAAAATTCCACTGCCGATAAAGCACGCTGCGGCACGCCCTACGAAGTAGCACAGAGTCAAAACCGCACGAAATGGTGGATGAAACTGGGGTAAAATAAATAACAATAATAATAATAATAATAAATAAAATAGTAGTTTAGTTTTTGAAGCTATATACGTTACGAAGTTTTTTGAGGCCTATCTGAGTCAACGCCTAAGTAAAGGTACTATGGATTTTTTGTGTGTTCAGATTATAGAAGTTTCAACCTTAAAGTCATTTGCCTACTCGGGCTAGGGTTGTAAATTTAAAGAGTTATTTTGTGAAAATTATGAATGTTAAAAACCGTTATGTTTAAGGAAATTGTAGGTGTTACGAAGTGTTATAAACGTCGCTCTTTCGAAAGCTATAAGCATTGCGAAGCGTTACATGCGTTTGTTTTTAGTACGTTACATGCGTTACTTTTTTGTAAATCAAAGACGTTACGAAGCGTTACATGCGTTACTTTTTTGTGAATCATAGGCGTAACGAAGCGTTATTTTTTAGTAAGTTATAGGCGTTACGAAGCGCTACATGCATTACTTTTTTGTGAATCATAGACGTTATGAAGTAATTTGCATTACAAAGCGTTACAGCGTTACTTTTGAGTAAGCTAAGGGCGTTACTAAACGTTACATGGGTTATTTTTTGTGAATAATAGACATGACGAAACGTTACATGCGTTACTATTTTATTAAGCTATAGGCGTTACATGCGATACTTTTTAGTAAGTCATAGATGTTACGAAGCGTTACATGCGTAACATTTAGTAAGCTTTAGGTGTTACGAAAAGTTATAAACTTTACTGTTTCGTAAGTTAAAGGCGTTACGAAGCGTTATATGCACTACTTTTTGTGAATCATAGGCGTTACGAAGCATTATATGCGTTACTTCTAAGTAAGTTACGAAGCGTGAAATGATTTATTTTTATTAGAGGCGTTACAAAGCGTTACGATCTACACAACTATTGTTAGACCAATTTTAGCATATGGATGTCTTGTATGATGGCAGAAAGGAGAAGTCGCGACAGTTCAGTCAAAGCTAAATCATCTCCAAAGGATGGTCCTAATGGCGATGACAGGAGCATTCACGACAACTCCTACTGCTGCTCTAGAGGCGCTACTGTGTATTAAACCACTATATGTGTTCCTAAAACAAGAAGCATTATCTTGTGCACACCGTCTTAAGGTTACAGGGCTTTGGAACAGTAACCCATTAGATTATGCTACCAGCCACACTCGCTTGTGGTCTCAAATGGTTACGTGGTATGAGTATTTACTCGCTCCTAGTGACCTAACTCTCACATACAGTTTTCCTTTCAAAACATTCAATGTGAGCTATCCACTTCGTGAGGAATGGTTGTCTGGTTGTCTGGAACGACAACTTGATTAACACATAGTTTGTTATACGGACGGTTCTCTGTTGAATGGTTGTGCTGGTGCTAGTGCCTACTGTCGTGAAATGAGATTAGAGCAGTCTCATTCACTTGGTAGATATTGTGTTGTGTTCCAAGCAGAAATCAACGCGATTTTGTGTGGAATACAATCGGCACTGCAGCAGAGAATCTGTGATAAACGAATTTATTTTTGTTCCGACAGCCAGGCAGCTTTAAAAGCACTCAGTTCGAATGATTCACGGTCGAATCTAGTGATCGCATGTCGAACTCAAATTGAATACTTTGGCATCTCAAATGCTGGCCATTCTGGTATTACTAGAAATGAATGGGCTGATGAGTTGGCTAGAGCTGGTGCAACGAATGATTTCGTTGGTCCTGGACCAGCTTTACCACTTTCTACTAGTTGGATAAAGCACAAGATTCGTTCTTGGGCTGCATCCAAACATGCCAGCTACTGGCGCAGCTTGCAAACTTGCGCTCAGACAAAAGCATTTTTACCAGATTTAAATCTGAAAATGTCAAAGTGTCTACTGCATTTCTCCAAGCATCATTGCAGTATTCTGGCCAGAGCTCTGACTGGACATTGCAAACTCAATTATCACATGGCTACTATTCAACGTGCTGAGTATTATTCGTGTGATTTGTGTGAATGCGATTATGGTACTTCATATCATCTGATATGTAACTGTCCCGCATTGACGCAGCTACGTATCCGGGTTTTGGTTCTCCATACATGGTTGAGTCTGTGTATGCGGAGCTAAAATTAAAGGATATTCTCTCGTTTCTTACCCAATGTGGTAAGGAGCTATAGTCAGAATGGTTCATCGTTCTTCCTGGAGTGAATGAATCCTTTCTGTATTCACCTTTAATAGGGTTTAGCAGATTGTTTGGCATCCTTTAGGGGGTACCGAATTTACGTCTGCTCGTACATACTGCGAATCGTTATGCATTCTTCCGGGAGTGCAGAAAGGTGTCGCTTTTATAAGATTTCTAAATCCTCTCGGGGGTTGAAGGTTTTATTAACAGCAAACTGTTCGGGACCTCGTAGAGGTTCAGAGTTTACTTCTGCTTCCACTAAATGTGATCCTCAGCAGATTGTTCGGCATCCCTCAGGAGTGCAGAATTTACTTCTGCTTTTATGTGTTTTTGTGTCGTCAATTTTTCCCATCATCCTAGTCCAACCCTCACTATTTCCTTTCAATCCTTCCCTCTTATATATCGGGAAAATTATGATAAAAACAAATTGATGGCAAGGCACAAATCTCCAAATATCAACGGGAACGTGCCATTTGAGCCAATTTGTTCTGATTCCTGATACTGTTTTGTAAGTTAATGGCGTTACGAAGCGTTATATGCGTTACTTCTAAGTAAGTTACGATGCATGACATGCGTTACTTTTTTGTGGATCATAGGCGTTACGAAACGTTACAAGTGTTACTTTTTTGTAAGTTATAGTTATATATGAAGCGCTACATGCGTTACTTTTTTGTTAATCAAAAGCGTTACGAAGCGTTATTTGCGTTACTTTTGAGTTAGTTATAGGCGTTACGAAGAGTTATATGCGTTACTTTTTAGAAAGTTTCGATGCATGACATGTGTTACTTTTATGTGCATCATAGGCGTTACGAAGCGTTAGATGCGTTACTTTTTTGTGAATCATAGGTGTTGCGAAGCGTTATATGCGTTACTTTTTAGTAAGTAACAGGCGTTACGAAGCGTTACATGCGTTACTTTTCATTAAGCTATAGGCATTATGAAGGGTTACATGCGTTACTTTTTTTTGTAAATCAAAGACGTTACAAAGTCTTATATGCGTTACTTTTTAGTAAGTTATAGTCGTTACGAAGCGTTGCATGTGTTATTTTTAGTAAGCTATAGGCGTGACATGTGTTACTTTTTAGTAAGTCATAGGCGTTATGAAGCGTTACAATCGTTACTTCTTTGTGAATTAAAAGCGATACGAAGCGTTACTTTTTAGTAAGGCATTACGAAGCGTTACATGCCGTACTTTTTTGTGAATCATACACATGACGACCGTTACATGCGTTACTTTTTAGTAAGCTATAGGCGTTTTAAAGCGTTACATACGTTACTTTTTTGTGAATCGAAGGAGTTACGAAGCATTATATGCGTTACTTTTTAGTACGCTACAGGCTTTACGAAGCGTTACAAACGTTACTGCTTTGATAATTTGAAGGGGAAAAAGCTTGCTTTTACCCCCAAATTTATGCTAGGTGCACATAACCATTTTAAATTAAGTTTACGTTTCGTCTTCGACTCATCAGTGCGTCAGTAGATTATGCTGACGCAAACCCCCGGATCAACATAATCCGCTGAGCAGACGTAAAGTTAATGCTATTTGCAAGACACTTTTTTGTACACAAGAAGTGTAACGTCTAAACTGACGTCTCGAACGAAACAAGTTTCGGCTTACTGGCCGTACAGATTGTGATAATTGCTTTGTCAATCATAGGCGTTAGGAAGCGTTACGTTACTTTTTTGTCAATTTTAGACATGACGAAATGCTTCGTAACGCCTATAGCTGACTAAAAAGTAACGCATGTAACGCCCATAGCTTAATAATATAGTAACGCTTACATGCGTTACTATTTTATTAAGCTATGGGCGTTACATGCGTTACTTTTTAAAAAGGACTAGGCGTTACGAAGCGTTACATGCGTAACTTTTAGTAAGTTTTAGTTGTTGCGAAATGTTATAAACGTTACTGTTCTGTAAGTTAAATGCTTTACCGAGCGTTATATGCACTACTCTTTTGTGAATTATAGGCGTTACGAAGCGTTATAAGTGTTACTTTTTAGTAAGTTATGAAGCGTGAAATGCTTCACTTTTATGTGAATCAGAGGGGTTACAAAGTGTTACATGCGTTACTTTTTAGTAAGCTATAGGTGTTATGAAGCGCTACATGCGTTACTTTTTTGTGAATCAAAATCGTTACGAAGCGTTACTTTTTAGTAAGTTATAGGTATTACGAAGGGTTACAGGGTGTTGCTCTCAAAAAAGTATAATTTCAATGTGTTGTTTGATACGTATAGTTAGAAATTAGGCTGAAATAGTAATTTTGAGTGTTAGCGCAGGTGTGTGTTTAGTAGTGAGAGTAGAGAGTAGCAAGTGTGTGTTTAGTAGTGAGAGTGCTATTTATTGAATAATATTGATCCGCGAAACTAAAGATGCTCATGCGGCAAAAACTGAGAACTTACCGCCCGAAAACTCAACGATGTTAACCTGTTAACCGATCGAAGCGCCGTCTGCATGTCATTGTTGGTGTTGTCGGATTTCTATGTAAGATCTCTAAATCCTCTCGGGGGTTGGAGGTTTTATTAACAGCAGGCTGTTCGGGACCTCGTAGAGGTTCAGAATTTCCTTCTGCTTCCACTAAATGTGATCCTCAGCAGATTGTTCAGCATCCCTTAGGGGTGCAGAATTTACTTCTGCTTTTATGTGTTTTTGTGTCGTCGTGTGTTGTTTTCCCATCCTCCTAGTCCAACCCTTACCATTTCCTTTCAATCCTTCCCTCTTATATATCGGGAAAATGATGCTAAAAACAAATTGATGGCAAGGCACAAATCTCCAAATATCAAGGGGAACGTGCCATTTGAGCCAATTTGTTCTGATTCCTGATTGTCCGCCTTTTGTCCGCCTTTTGTCCGCCTTTTGTCCGCCTTGGTCCGCCTTAGTCCGCCTTTGTCCGCCTTTGTCCGCCTTTGCCCGCCTTTGTCCGCCTTTGCCCGCCTTTGTCCGCCTTAACCCGTCATTATTCGGCTTTATCCGCTTTTGTCAGTCTTTATCCACCTTTGTCCGTCTTTGTCCGTCTTTGCCCACCTATGTCCGTCTTCTCCTTCTTTGTGTGCCTTAGCCCACCTTTGTCCGCATTTTTCCATCTTTGTCCGCCTTTGTCCGCTTCTATCCGCTTTTAGCCGCTTTCGTCTGCCCTTGTCCGCTTTTGTCCGTCTGGTCCATCTTGCCCGTCCAAGACACATTTCATTTATTTTTTTGTTTGATCTCCCTATTGGAAAATGTTCCGAACTTCAATGACACGCCCTTCGCCACACACATTCTGGTGTTATTCCAAGGATGTTTAATCGTAAATGGCCATAAAACATGTACAATAATGATAAAATTTACCATTCCCATTTTATGTGTCCTTCCCATCAGTTTGGCATCGGCGTCCTCCTACAAGTGGTAGATTAAGACAGTCATTTGTTTCACATCATAAGCGACATCAGATATGAACCATGTATCGTCAGACACGATGTACGATGCGGCGGCTTCTCACTTGTGGGTCGTTCTTCGATGTATCGCCGCAGATGAATGATAAGCTTCTGAGGACCGGTGGATTCAACGTGTGAAGCGTGTCCAGCGTCTGGCAGTTCCGGACCAATTTCCGGTAGTTAGGGTGCAGATGAGCAGACTTCAAAGAGGCCCGTTTTCCAACAGCCGACGGAAACTCATTCACTCACGTTCCGTTACTTCACATTTCCTGCTAATCGATAAAAGCCAATTACTTTGAGGATTTCAAGAGCCTTTTGCAATCTCAAACACCCTTCCTATTCATGGCAACCGTAACCGAGGTAGAACAAACTTTGTCTGTGTAATGAAAATGAAAACTTGTCGTCCCATACTCTTTCTACTGCCACCACAAAACCAAGTTGAGTGGACAGAAGCTTGCAGTTCTGGAGAAAAGAAAAATGGAATAGGACATGTACCGTCCGGTCCTTTCATTACTGCGAATGGCAGCCGACAGAAAATTACTCGGAAAAAACTTCAATTTGTATACAAACATGCAAACCGTATCATAATTCCAGGAATCAGTCCCCGATGCCATGTCAGCCATCGGTTGAACGTTGTTCTTTCACTGGAGTAATTTAATCAATTTGCTTAAGCCAAATAGAAATGTTTGGGGATCACAATTTTAAATTCTTAGATTACATAAAATTTTCAACAAATGCTGAAGCTTGTAGTCAGAATGTTTCTGAATTCCGATGATTTAATCTATTGAAATTTCCTGCCACGTTCCACCGTAAACGTTAAATGGAACTAATTTGTCGTTGTTTTTGTGCCTAAAAGAAAAACACCAATTGTCGAAATCAACAACTTTTTTCTTTTATTTTTTCCTGGAAAGCAAACTTATCGGAAGAATCGTTTTCCCAACAACCATCGCACCAGCTGTTTCCTCTGTGTTGTGGTGATATGGCGTTCTAGTTCGGAGCCTTTCCAATTTCCATCCAGGCGAAATACAAGCTCTCAAACAGCTTGGAGAAAATTGTAGACAAACACGTATAGGTTTGTGTTTGTGCACTTATTTGCCGTACGGTGGGACGGAAAGGGACATCAGCATTCGGCATGGTGCCGATCTGAATAAATGTCAAGATCGTTGTCTGTTCCGCAAATGGAATGAAAATGGGTCCTCGGCGAGGAAAGATGCTGTGTCAGGATAGCTACCAACGGAAATAGGACGTAGGTTTCTCACCATCTTACTCGGTCAGTAGGGCAGCCAGTGAGGAAAAGCTACGGCAAAAGACGTGATTACAAAAGACAGGATTAAGATGTTTCCCATCTTTCAGCTTCTGCCACTGTTCGTCTGTCGTCTTCCGTTGTCTGGCTGTCGGAGAGGATGTTCCACAACGGATTGGGATACTCGATCAGAAACAAACACATTGTAGGAATTAATTTTACCTGAAGCGATAAAAAGATACTTTATCAGTGTAGATAAAATATGTCGGTAAGAACAGGTTAACAAGCTCCTTTGTCATGATTTATCTGAAAGACTGTACTTCAGACACAAATGGCGAGTGAGGCTGCGAATTGATCAAAATGAAAATCTAGTAACGAGTAAATTTTTGACACATTAGGGGCATAAATAAGTCCGTGTCGTTTTTTTTGTGATATTTGAAACTTTATTAACAAAAACTAGTCAAAAATTCTATATTCGCTGTATTGTCCATCGCTAGCCACTACTTTTTCCCCCATCTTTCTGATAAATCGCGAATACCCTTTTCAAATAAATTCCATAGGTTTAGTCGTAATCCACGAATCGATTCATTTCTTGACTTCATCATAACTGGAGAAGTGTTGGTCAATCAGACCGAAACAAACGGTAATCGGAAGAAGCACTGTCTGAACTAAACAGCGGGTGGGGTAGGTCTTCCCAGTTGAACGTTTCGAAGTACACCCAAACCTCCATTTACGTAATAATCGGGACTTCGTAAATCGAGTTATGACGTAGAAAAAGTTTACGTTATTTGGAATTTTCAACGTAAAAAAAGTTTACGTAATTTCTAATTTTCAACGTAAAAAGAGTATTCCCTATGTATGTATATTATTGGATATGTATAATACAATGGATAACTATGGAACAAAAATTCTTAGTATTTGCAGGAAAAGGATGTTCTAGGTCGCATCAATTTCCAAGATAGCGACATCCGGTTCATCGATATTCATGACAAACCATCAGAATATGGGTATTTTTGGAACGGGTTTGATGAATGAAAGTTGGAAAACAATGTTTTAGGTGGTCCTGATTTCCAAGATGGCATAGCCATCTGCTCTAGTTTTCTATATCCAGAATTTCACTTTTTGTCGTGACTTACTTTACTATGGAGCGCCTTTTCAAAATTTGCCCTCTGAGAGAGTGATAAGTTTTTGATCGTGAATATCTTCTGTTGTATCTAATGAATCAACATAATTCTTGTTACATGCCATCGGAAATATGATCACAATTTTATGATAAAATTTTCAGTTGTGTGACATTCTCAAAAAGTTCAAAATTAAACTTTTCTGAAATGTTTGGTATAAACGAATATCAAAGAGGATAATTCATAAGGCGCGTTTGCCTTTCTCGTATTTTGTAAGCTCATAGCTCAGTGATCTGTAGAAGGATTTATATAATCTAACTACCAGTAGAATCGAAAATATTCAACTTGAACGTGTATTGCAACAACATTGAAGTTTTTCAATAGTACACTATTGAAAAACCTGTTTGATTTAACTCATGACAGCACCAACCAATCAGAACACGAGACGTCTGCATCTATACAAGAGCATCCATATAAAAGTTGAGTGGTTCATTTCTCCTACCATTTGCTGAGCAACTGTTCCCGAAACAAGACACACGAGAGCAACATCGAGGACCTGTCGTCTCACTGTTTCCCGATCTGAATGCATGAGACACCGTCAGCACTATGGCACCGAAAATCGGTAGAAAGGCAGCCAAAAATTCCAGCAAGGCCCATTGCTGAAACAAGACACACACGAGAACCATATCAGATCTCAATATTTCCTACCAAAAGATTCATCAAGATGGAAGCTAAATTAATTTGCACCGTCACTAACACATTCAATTACGAACGGCAATGCGAAAGCGAAAGTGATGATTTTGAACAGATCTTTATACTAGTATACAAATATGCCGTGTGAAACAGAATTGCCCCAGATCCATTTTGTATTTTTGTCGTGATTACTTTAGTATGCGGCCGAAAACAAAAATGAACAAATTGTTAGAACAAATGTTTCCACTTGATTTGCGCATTCTACTTTCCAGGTGTATCAGAACTGGCTAAACTTAAAGCAATCCTAAATATTTCTTTATCACAGTGATGTGGTCGTCCTGAAAAGGACGGGGTTTTCAACTCCTCATCGTTACGGATGGCCAGCTGCAGATGGCGAGGGATGATTTTCGTTTTCTTGTTATCACGGCAGCCAAGTACTCCATCACTGCCGCCAGATAGACCGGTGCGTGCGAGTTTTAAACGAGAAAAAATGTTTGCATCAAGTTTTGTTATTTCTAACATGCCTGCATCTACCCTTCTTTAACGGATTAAATGAGACATTATCAGTAAGAAATCTTACCTCTCATGGCGCAAGAAAACCGGGTCACAAAATTTATCATCCGTTCAATCTAAATGAGCTGATGAGCTGATACATCGAATCGATTCATTTTGGCGAGCTGATCGGTTCTGAGCTGCTCACCAATATGAGCTGTTTCGCACACCTCTAGTTTGAGCGGAACTTTGCCTTGCCCTTAACTGTTCCTCCTGTGTGCGTGTTTCTGCGTAAAAATTCCACAAGATGCTGTTAACAGCTAGACAGCCAATTCAGTATTACTAGCTGCCGCTCTGCTAACTCTCTCTTTTATATCGTCTCACTGTTTACCGTTCTGCGTACAGGAAAGGAATTCTAACAAAGGAGTTGTCCATACACCGCTGCCAGTAGCAGGTATAAAATGAAATGTGATGTGAGAAATAGCGTCATTTAAGTTAAAGCAGCTACTCTGAACGTACGAGACACCGTCAGCACGATGGCACCAAAACCCGGTAGAAAGGCAGATTTGTACCGTCACTAACACATTAAATTACGAATGGCAATGCGAAAGCGAAAGTGATGATGTTGAACACATCTTTATACTAGTATGGGGTCGTGTGAAAATATGCCATGCGAAACAGGGTTGCCATATATACAGGTTAATCTGTATTATTATTATTATTATTATTATTATTATTATTATTATTATTATTATTATTATTATTATTATTATTATTATTATTATTATTATTATTATTATTATTATTATTATTATTATTATTATTATTATTATTATTATTATTATTATTATTATTATTATTATTATTACTATTATTATTACTATCATTATTATTATTAGAATGACTCTTGCATACCGATGATCGTCGATACATTTCAGACAAGGCCATTGCATCGTACTGAAATTTCGAGAAGAATCAGATATCTTCGCACTTCATAGCTTCAATAAAAATAAACTACAAATTTTTCGTACCTAGCCTCCTATATTAGCAAATTAAAAAGGAATTGTTTCAAGTTTGGAATATATAGTTGTAGAATAGTAGCTGTTTAATGTAATTAATCTGTACTTTAATGTAGGTGCATCCCCATGCAACCAGAAGTTCCACAATTACTTAAAAAATTAACTTTCTTGCTGCTACAAGTACATGCGGAACTTTTGAGAACTTGAAAGTACAGATCAAGTTCCGCGTGAACTTTCTAGCTGCTTAAGAAAACACGTGGCAATTTTTGACAGTTCGCAGTACAGAACAAGCTCCGCGTGAACTTGCTCGCTGCTTAAGAGTACGCGTGGTACTTTTAGCAACTTGAAAGTACAGAACAAGTTCCGCATGAACTTTTTCGCTGCATGTATTTTATAAGCAGTTTAGAAGTTCGTTCGGTTGCGTCGCGCGAACTGTCAAGTGTGGATAATTACTTAAAATATGGGCGGCTTAGAATGCTATTGATGAACTTTGAGAGCTGCTTAAGCCAAATCAGTCCCTTTTATCCGAACTTTTGGTTAGTTGGGTCGCTTCAAACTCTATGAGTAGAAAAGAGGAAAGCTTGCACAATTCATACAATCAATCAACTAACTCATATTCGGAAAAGTGATCGGAGCGTGTCAGTTTTTTCGTACTCACGACATCCAGTTATGTCTCTGACATTATCCACCCGCCTTTTTATGGTACTTGTTTAGCAATTTCAACAGTCTTGATAATCTGTTCATTCAAAGGCGCTTGAAAATTTCCGGCGTATGAAAACATGTTTCAGCATAAAAATGCAGTTCGTTGATGATTTTATATTTACTAAAACAAAAAAGATCAATTCTACAATATGTAGTATTTATTTATGCGCAGAATATTTTTAAAGTTCCGTGTTTGTGTTACGAGCAGTTGTTTTGAAAATCAAATGTAAAACTTATTCATTAAGAGATTATGTTTGCTACTTTTTTGTAAACATCAATTCAATTCTTGTTTACAATACGTAGTAGTTTCTATGAGTTACACAATCGTTTTTTCGCAGATTTAATTGCAGCATTTGTAATGGGATCGATGCATGAGTTTTTGTATCAGTGGCACAATAATTGTGGCACAATAATGTGTTCATGACAATGGAAGAACTTAAAGATATGTTGCACAACAAAGAAAAATTGCGATTTTTCCATAACACAACAGTTACTAGAATAGTAATATAAACTAATTGATAAATTGAACAATCAGTAAAAAAAATACAGGACAGCAAAATAACGTGCTACTTGGAAAGTACTATCAATATCGCATTGGACCCCACCAAAAAATAGTTATTTGTGTTTTATATCTCCAAGATACTGGATCTACAGAATCGAAGCCAAGAAGGCACGGCGGTACAAATGATCAGTAGAAAGATGCCATTATCCCTCGAATTAGAACGAGAACAACCAACTCTATTTTTTTGGTAGCAAGAAAAGAAGGAGAAACAACACTGGTCATTTATTTGTACTTTTCTCACTTCCCTACATGCCTACATTCACGCCCCGGGCCTACTGTCTTCACCAACCTTAGTGACACGCAAATAGCACAAACAACCGAGCGATGCGATGCAACTAATGCAAGTAATCACAAAATGTCTAATTTGTTTAACAAAACAAATTGCACTCGGGGGATACAATTGGGAATAATCGTTTAGACGAAGAATGAGGCAGACCACTCACAGGCAGGCAGGCAGGCAGGCAGGGCAGGACAGCATCCTCTCCGTCGTCCGCATCTCCATGTGTGTGTGTCTGTGTGTGTGTTTCCGGAGCCCGATCCAGCCTGGCACAAGTCAAGATGATGCCCGCCTGCCTTCAGCGGCACTCGGAAAATGTTTTTCGTGAGCAATTGAGCAGGATTTTTCCATCCCGTGCTGTTCGGTCGTAGAACTACTGGGACTGCCTGCTTCCAGTCGGCAGGATGATCATGTAGGGAGGTTACTCTGCATACAAGAGCTCGCACATTTAACCTATTCCACTATTAGTGAAAGAGAAGATACGGTGCTTAAGACGGATGGTACAGGCCAAAAAAAAAACTCGATTCATGTATTGCGAAGACGATCCGAAACGTGAAGACAGTAACCTTTCCAAGAGCCTCGAGGGCTCGCTTGACCTAGCAACATGAAGGACGACGACACAATTCAAAATAATCTCACAACAGACACATCGTGGGCACAGAAAGTCAAGAATCCATTAGGAAAGAGAAAGTATCCGACCAACTTCAACCCAATCTATGCAGACCAATGCAACCCTACTCTGACTGGGAGCATACATATAAGGACGGTTAACAATTTTACGTCGGTAAACTCGGTCTTTGCTCGATCAACGAGGATAATTCGGCAGTCTGCCAGTGCGGTGTGCTTTCCCAACAAGAGAGAACAAACTTATGGAGTTGGCCCGGAAGAAGGCGAAGAAAGTTATGTTTTTGCTGCTTTTGTTCCAGGAGAAAACAGCACACTGGCAGGATGTGTCATTCTTATCGTATCATTAGGAAGGATTTATTCGCTGGGGTCATCGTATGTAGGACGGCTCGGGGAATTCGTTTGCCAGTTGCCTACATCAGCCTGACAAATAAGTTTTTGCCTCCGGCTGTGTGTGTGTGTGTGTGTGCCCACCGAAAGCAACCGAAGCGGCACTGGCAAGAAACTGGAACTGTTTCCGGACAAATCAAAAGTTGAATCCGGTTTGATGGAAAGTTGAACGTACTGTTGGGCAAATTTGAAAATCAAATGGTTGTGACTTGCGGTTCAGAAGATATGATGACGTAACCAACAAATCAGTAGGTGTTGAACAGTCGTTCGCACCGCACGCGTATAGCTCTTGGCTCCTGGAAATTTTTTCTGGCTACCTAGAGTTTCATTGATTCAAGGCTTCAGTCTTTTTGAGGGCTACCTGAATCACTAACAGTCTTTTTAAAGACTAACAATTAGTCAGCCTTTCTCAAGGCTATACAAAGAGTGATATTAGAGTGACTAAGTGATACAAAGAGTGATATTAGAGTGACTAAGAAATTAATCAGCCTTTTTTAAGGCTAGCTAGGAGTCTAATCGAAGACTAATTTAGCCTAGTTAATTTAATTTAAAATTTCATTCATTTCAAAAATGCCTGCGTTCAACAGGCAAGGCAACAAGCCTAAGGCTAAAAATAATTCAATACGGAATAAATCACAATCCGTTATTTCATTTTTCTAATAACATTCACGATCTTATAGAATCTGAATGTAAAAATAAAAGACAACGGACGGATTTCCCTTCCGTTGATTCTATGCTGTCTAACAATATTTACGAGATTCTTCCTGAATCCGATTGTAGCGACATAGAAGAAAATTCTTCAAAAATTCCCAAAATGGACGCTTGTCGTTCTGGAAGAAACTACAATCTATGCCTCCAGTGACAGTGAAGATTTCCGACTTCAAAGCATGAATTAATTAATTTAAAGTTTATTTATACCCGGTTTTAACCTTACTATGGTCTTTCGCGGGGTTTGTATCTAATGGGGTAGGGATTTGGGGTTGGGTTGGGAGAGGGGGTGTATTGGTAGTGGGGTTGGGGGGCGTTTTACAATGTGTAATTTTACATTTCATTTATTAAAACTAAGACAAAGACAAGGACGTGGGGGAGACAGAGAGAGCCGGGTGCAGGGTACAGAAACTTAAGTTATATATTGGAGACATTGGGTTGGGTTTTGTTGTGGAGTCAGGAAGAGACAGGGGTAGGGGGAAGGGGGTTGAAGCTTAAACCTATGTTCTTTTTAAAGGGCATAGTGTTCTTGAAGGTTCCACTCCTGGCTGCGGTGAATTTCGACATAAGTTGTCTATCTACTGGGCCGCGGAGAACATCCCCGGGGGCAGCGCCCCCAGCGGATGGCCGCTTGCTGTGTGGCAAGTTGTTCGGTTGTCCTCCTACCGAGTTGAGGTGAGTGTTACCGGGGTAGCGCCCCCAGCGGATGGCCGATGGTAAGTGTGTGATGGTCGTGTCCTGGTTCCTTCTTCCGGGCCGCGGTGAACATCCCCGGGGGTAGGGCACCCGGCGGATGGCCCGCGGGATGAAATTGTGTTTCGCCTTCCGTCGCCTACGAAGCCTTTCGTCCCCCTCCAATAACCGTTCCAGGGGTTTCGATGGGCCGCAGTTGCCGTCGCAATACCGGTTGAGGGCCGCGGTAAACGTCTCCGGGGGAGCCGCCTCTCGGCAGATGGATGCAGCAGTTGGTGAAAAGACAAAAAAGGAGGAAAGGAGATTGCAGTTAATGTGGGGCTATTGCTGTTGAGGGGCTGTTTAGGTGTGAGGCAAGACTAGGGAATGGTTGTTAGTGTTGGTGCGGGCAGACTGTTCGTGGTGGTGTGGAAAGACTAATCAAGTAAGATGGTGTGGGAAGAGACAAGTGAGTTGGTGCGAGACAAGACCTAAAGAGGGTTTAATGGGTTTGAGCTATGTTGTTGGGATAGAAACTGTTTGTGTGTGAGATGAGACTTGGGGAGGGTTTGATGGGACTGAAGGTTTTCAAAAGCATTCCGTACTGAGCTTTCTACTTTTCTCCCGGAAGTAAACGTCGGACGAAGAGGAGAATATTCAAATCTGACAAAGAGGAGAATGTCGAGTCTTGGTTGATGGATTGGAAGATTATGAACGTCTTATCCGATATTTGTCCGAGAAACTTCATAAATTTTATTCATATGATATAAAATTAGACAGACCCTTCAAGGCTGTCTTGAAAGGCTTATCAAATGATCAAAGTACTGATGAAATTAAAAATGAACTAAAAGAATTACTTGGTTTTGTCCCTTCCCAAGTAATACTTATGAAAAAAAAAAAAGCGTATGTTACTTCTAAACCACGCTCTGGAATTTCCCATGAACTTTACCTAATACACTTCAATCGAAGTGATGTAAACCATTTGAAAACTTTAGATAAAGTACGTTTCATTTCCCACATTAAAATTCATTGGAAACATTATAAACGGAATAATGGTATTGCAAACTTAACGCAACGTCGTCGTTGCCAAGGCTTCGGCCATGGAACCAAAAATTGTCATATGGATATACGGTGTTTGAATTGTGGTAAATCGCATTCGAAAGACGTTTGGCTAATGAATGAAACCACTGATAAATTTCCATGTTCAAATTGCGATGGAAATCATAAATCCAATTATTTTAAATATCCTGTCAGGGAAAAAATTTTAAACGCTCGTTCGCTTAGACAACAAGTCAAATCAACGACCTTAAATTTACAGAACATACCTGAAAATCAAAAAACCGTTACAAATGTCACGCCTAATTCTTCTAAGGCACTTATTTCTTCGAATTCAAAACAAAAAACAGGTACGCCTGCCAATTCGTCTTCTAAGAAAAACAATTTATTGACAGGTAGATTGACCTCGTCATCATCTTCTTCTAATGTCAGTTATGCTAGTATATCAGGTAGAAATCTACCACCTATTTCTTCTAATGTAAATAATCAAAGCACAGGACCGCCTTGCAGTTCATCTTCTAACGAAAACAATTTATTATTGGGTAGATTGGCCATATCATCTTCTTTTAATGGCAGTCTACCTACAAATATTCCTTCAATGCCATTCGCTTCTTTAAATGAAGTTGATTTAGGCGATATAACTGAAAATAAAATGATCTACATACAAGATCAAATTTTTCAAATGATCATCCAAATGAATTCGACTTCATCACTTTTCGAAGCATTTCAAATCGGATGGCAATTTGCAAATAATATTATAATGAATTTAAAATTTAACAGTGATGGTAAATAATTATCTGAATATTTTAAATTGGAATGCTCGATCTTTGAAATCGAGTGAAGATGAATTTTTTAATTTTCTCGAAGTTCACAAAATCCATATTGCCATTGTAACAGAAACTTTTCTTAAACCAAATTTCAAATTGAAAAGTAATCCACATTATGTGGTTCATCGATTTGACAGGTTTACTGACAATGGGTGGTGGAGTTCCCATTGTTGATACAAGATATCGATCGAAATTTTTCGTAATAGGAGACTTAAATGCTAAGCATGTCCAGTGGAATTGTAGGCAAAATAACAGCAATGGTAAAATACTTCATAATCAACTCTCAGCTGGTTACTTCACAGTCCTTCATCCCAGTAATCCTACTTGTTTCTCTTCCGTGAAAAACCCGTCTACAATCGATCTAGTTCTAACAGAACAAAGTCACATTTGTAGTGAACCAATTGCACATGCTGACTTTGACTCAGATCATCTTCCTGTAACTTCAGCAATTGATAATTTGAATCATTACATTATCGATGCTAGAAATCTTTCAGTTCCCAAAGCTCAAACTAAATTGAATTCTCCTATCATCGATGACAATCTTCAACTGCTCATTCGGTTGAAGAATGTTCGTCGACGACAATATCAACGTTCTCGTGATCCTGCTATGAAAAGCATAGTTAAAGATTTCCAAAAAGAAATTAAACATAGATTTACTCTTTTGCGAAATGAAAATGTCGCTAAAGAAGTACCTTTCTGGAAACTTTCTAAGGTTCTTAAGAAACCTCAGAAACCAATTCCTGCTCTCAAGGAAGGAAATCAAATACTTCTTACAAATGGCGAAAAAACTCAAAAGCTTGCTCAGCAGTTCGAGAGTGTCCAAAATTTTAATTTGAACGTTGTGAGTCCTATTGAAAATGAAGTCTCACTGAAATACGATCATATTTCAACCCAAGTGTTATCACAAGATGACATTATTGAGAGGATTTTGATGAAATTAAGTCAATCATTAGGAAACTTAAAAACATGAAGGCTCCTAGTAATGATGGAATCTTTAATATTCTTATTAAAAATTTTCCAGATGTTGCCTTGAGACTCCTGGTTAAAATTTTCAACAAGTGTTTTTCATTAGCTTACTTCCCAAAAAGATGGAAAAACGCTAATGTAATTCCTATCCTGAAACCTGATAAAAATCCAGCAGAAACTTCAAGTTATCGACCAATTAGCTTACTTTATTCTATCAGTAAACTTTTTGAAAAAATTATCTTGTTGAGAATGATGACTCATATAAATGAGAATTCAATTTTTTTACCAGAGCAGTTTGGATTTCGTCATGAACATTCAACTACTCATCAACTTGTAAGAGTAACGAACATGATAAAAGCAAATAAATCTTCTGGGTTATCCACTGGAGTTGCTCTTCTAGACATAGAAAAAGCATTCGACAGTGTTGGCACAAAGGTTTAATAGCAAAAATGTCTGATTTCCAGTTTCCTATTTGTTTGATCAAAATGATTCAAAATTATTTAATTGATCGTACTCTTCAGGTTAGCTATCAGAATTGTAAATCTGAATTGCTACCCGTACGAGCCGGTGTTCCGCAGAGTTCGAGAGTAGCTCCAATCTTGTATAATATTTTCACTTCTGATCTTCCAAATCTACCCGTTGGTTGTCAGAAATCGCTATTCTGTGACGACACAAGTCTGTTAGCCACGGGTAGAAATCTAAGAGTGATCTGCAGTCGCCTACAAAGAAGTTTAAATATTTTCAGTGATTATTTGTCAAAATGGAAAATTAAACCAAATGCAGCAAAAACGCAATTAATTATCTTTCCTCATAAGCCAAGAGCTTCTTTTCTTAAACCAAACAATAATCACATTCTCAAATTGAATGGCTTGGAATTGACATGGTCTGATCAAGCTAAATACTTAGGTTTAACGTATGACAAAAAACTCACTTTCAAGGATCACATTGAAGGAATCCAGGCAAAGTGTAATAAATATATTAAATGTTTATATCCTCTTATAAACAGAAATTCTAAGCTCTGTCTAAAAAACAAACTGTTAATTTATAAACAAATTTTCAGACCAGCCATGCTTTATGCGGTACCAATTTGGTCAAGTTGTTGTTCCACCAGGAAGAAAACGCTTCAAAGGATTCAGAATAAAATTCTGAAAATGATTCTGAAGCGTCCTCCCTGGTTTAGTACAAATGAGTTACACAGACTCACAAATATAGAACCATTAGATGTAATGTCACATAAAATTTTAAGCAAATTCCGACAAAAACCGATGCAATCTTCAATTGAATCGATTCGCTCTCTGTATTAGTTAGTAAGTTAGTATATAAGTTCCTTTTCCCCATTACACAATACAAGTAGATTTAGAATTTTCCCTACACAAAAATCTCAGAATTGCGGAAGCAAATGATGTTCTCATGGTAAAAACCAAATCATGTATATAATAGGGCTGAAAAGTCATCACTTGTTGCTGAACACCCAATTTAAATCTTAATAATTTAATTTTAACTCATATTCCAATAAATAGTTATTAAAAAAAATAAAAAAAACGTAACCAACAAAATCTTTAAGCTTGCTTCAGTTAGAATTGGAACAAAGACAATTGCCTGTATTTCAGTTATTTATTATTGAATTCAAGATCTTTTTTTATACAAATGTAGCGTTTTCTTCATACTTTTAAGAAAAAATACGGATAAAATTATTCATGACGGTTTCGAAGGAATTCTCGAATTTTTCCTGTATCACGACTCATTAGGCGGCGCACATCTTCTTCGTCCATCGTTTTAGCTATCTTATTCCACCAGGTCGTCATCTGATTGATGTCTTTGACAACCTTTCCCTTTGCCTTGAGTCTCCTCTTCATAATTGCTTCGTATTTCTCAATAGGGCGGAACTGGGGGCAGTTACGTGGGTTAAGGTTTTTCGGAACAAACTGAACCCCTTTCTCTGCATACCATTCTTGAACGACTTTGCTGTAATGACTGCTTGCCAAATCTGGCCAAAACATTACGGGATGATCCTGAGATCGAATGAACGGCAAAATTCGTTTTTGGAGACACTCTTTTTGGTATAGTTCCGATGTCATTATCTTATTTGTAACGAAACTTTCGTTTTTTTTTTGCCACAGCTGCAAATGCCCTGCCAAATCATAAATTTTCTTGCAAATTTGTCGGCAAAAACAAATTTAAATTTGGCTGAAACATCCCCCCGAGCCGTTACCAAGTAAAATTTTTGACCCGGGATTTGCCCGAAGTCAGCCTTGACATAGGTTTCATCGTCCATCAGAAGACACCCGTCGAACTTGGTCAGCACCTGGTCGTATAGTTTCCGAGCACGAATTTTGACCACACTATTCTGTTTTACGGTCCGATTTGGCTGTATACTAGCTCTATACGACTTGATTCCTTCCCGGAGTAGAGTTCTCCTCACGGTACTGTGGGTAGCATCAAATTTTCTGGCCAAATCACGGTCCGACAAATTAGAATTCCTCTTAATCGTCTTCAAAATCTTACCACGCAGTTTCTGGTCGACAGTTCCACTCCGACGATTGGCTTGAGGTTTCCGAATCGTCGTCAATGTTTCCTTATACCGTTTGATTACGCGCCATGCGGTATTTCTGGACAGTTTCAGCTATTTTGCTAGCCTAAATGCAGACCACAATGGAATTTCCAAATAACTGTGCACAATTTTTTCCCTTCTTTCGGCTTCCATGTTGATTGTTTACAAAGTACAGTCGATTTGCGGAATGTCAAAAATCATACGTGAAGATGACAAAATTCCCGACACGTGGGCGGCAAGAACTTCCAAATCCGTGCACCAGGAGCGCCACAATATGAGCAAAAGTTTGTTCTAATTCTAAATGAAACTTCTTATAAAGATGTGTTCTACATCAATACTTTCATTTTCGCATTGCAAGAGAACTTTACAGTCGTAATTGAATGTGTTAGTGACGGCGCAATCTTGTTCACCTTCCATTTTGATGAACCTGATGCTTTTGGTAGGAGAATGTCGTCAGAGTTGGGCCACTGTCTAGGTTGTGCCATTGCCTTTTCTTTTATATAACCCGTGCTGCCATCGGTGTTATATCATGGAAGTATTATTCTCAATGATAGCCAAATTTTCAGTGCACTGTTTGTCACGAATAATGTTTTGTGCATTTGTCTTGTTTTTAGGAGTAGTAAAAGTTTCGGAATAACCGTGAAAAACATCTCAAATCTTGGACAAAAATGATGACACCTCCAAAGTAAGTATATATTTCCATTATGTGGTTAACCATCAACAAGTTTTTCAATAGAAAATATAACTTCTTTAACCTTTTCGCATGTTGTGTTTCGCGATTAGAAAAAAAAAAACGCTTGTTGTCTAGGCTGGGCCACTCATGTTGTCAGGGTTGGGTCACATCACTTTTTTTCGCTTAGTGCCTTGAGACCGTTTTCGCTTGTTTTCAGAATAACGGTACATCTGAAAAGAGTAAATTTCATGTCAACGACGTTTCTCGGGCTATCAAGACTGTAATGTTGGAAAACGAGCTGCTGCATGGCGGTAAAATGTGAAAGCAGGATTTCTTGCTACAGGGATTTGTCCAACCTATACTGCTACAGAATAGGATTCGCAACACTGTACTGCCTTGATCAAAAAGTTTCCGGAATTTATTCAGAAAATTAAAAATACAAGATTATTCATCCAAATTGATATTGTCCCCTTCAAAGTACTCTTCATTCTTCCATATTTCCATAATCTCATCTCGTGTGGTGATATGCGTTCCACGAAGCGGTTTCTTGAGTCGACCGAATAGAAAAAAGTCTCTGGGAGCCAAATCAGGTAAATTCGGGGGTTGCTGAATGGTATTCGTTTCGTTTTTAGTCAAAGATTCACGGATAACGATGGTATTGTGTGACGATGCGTTATCGTGGTGCAAGATCCACGAGTTGTTTGCCCACATATCTGGTATTACTTCACGCAAACATCTCATAACGCCCAAATAATACTCCTAATAGTCAATTTGCGGTGTACGGTAATCCATTATTTGATTCGATTGATGTTTTCGTCGGTTTTCGAAGTTGGTGGCCTCCCGCTTCTCTTATCATCGTTCACTGACTCTCGCCTATTTCTGAAACGTTCCTGCCACTGATAAACGGCTATTTATATACGACTAATAAACGAAACACTCTTCTAACATTTGTGATGTCGTCGCACCATTGAAACCGTTTTTATCGCAGAATTTAATACAAACTCGTTGTGAAAAAATCCAATTCCATTTTGAAAATTGTAGAAAATCGCACAATCACAGTTTCTTTTTTTCTTCAGAGACCTTAATATTTTTATTGATAGTCTATTAAAACTGATTTATGTTCCATGAAAATAACAATAAATAGTTCCATGTTTGATCATTTGAAATTATTTAAGTACATATTTCGTTCGGAATCAATAGTGGCCCAACCTAGACTCCTTTTTTATTTTTTCGTTTTGTTAATAACTTTTTTATATAATGCGCAGCAGTTCAAACTAATTAGAAGTTTCTTCTGGCGGACCAAACTTTTAAATAAGATATCAATATTGAGAATATTCCCATATTAACAAAAGATAAAGGGGAATTTCAAAAAGTGGTCCTACCTAGACGACATTCACCTATGAAATGGAGAAAATTCAACTAATTATTAGTGGTAATCTATGGAACAGAAAAGTTCCTTGAATTGTCACGAACAACAGGATCTGCATTTAGACAGAACTGAGATGGCTCTTGGCGTGTAGAATCGGGAAACTCTTCCGAAATTTGACTAGGTATTCATTGTGATTTCAATCGAATTCCTATGACGAATCAATCCATTTTCGTCTTTTTATCGATGCATATTTTGTTCGCACACTCAGAACGCGTTCTGATTGGCTGGTGCTGAAATGGGTCAAACCAGACAGGTTTTTCAATAGTGTATTATTGAAACACTTCAGGAATCAGGAATCAGAACAAATTGGCTCAAATGGCACGTTCCCCTTGATATTTGGAGATTTGTGCCTTGCCATCAATTTGTTTTTAGCATCATTTTCCCGATATATAAGAGGGAAGGATTGAAAGGAAATGGTAAGGGTTGGACTAGGAGGATGGGAAAAATTGACGACACAAAAACACATAAAAGCAGAAGTAAATTCTGCACCCCTGAGGGATGCCGAACAATCTGCTGAGGATCACATTTAGTGGAAGCAGAAGTAAACTCTGAACCTCTACGAGGTCCCGAACAGTTTGCTGTTAATAAAACCTCCAACCCCCGAGAGGATTTAGAGATTTTACAAAAGCGACACCATTCTGCACTCCCGGAAGAATGCAGAACGATTCGCAGTATGTACGAGCAGAAGTAAATTCGGCACCCCCTGAAGGATGCCAAACAATCTGCTAAACCCTATTTAAGGTGAATACAGAAGGGATTCATTCACTCCAGGAAGAACGATGATCCCTTCTGACTATAGCTCCTTACCACATTGGGTGAGAGACGAGAGAATATCCTTCAATTTTAGCTCCGCATACACAGACTCAACCATGTATGGAGAACCAAAAACCCGGATACGTAGCTGCGTCAATGCGGGACAGTTACATATCAGATGATATGAAGTACCGTAATCGCATTCACACAAATCACACGAATAATACTCAGCACGTTAAATAGTAGCCATGTGATAATTGAGTTTGCAATGTCCAGTCAGAGCTCTGACCAGAATACTGCAATGATGCTTGGAGAAATGCAGTAGACACTTTGACATTTTCAGATTTAAATCTGGTAGAAATGCTTTTGTCTGAGCGCAAGTTTGCAAGCTGCGCCAGTAGCTGGCATGTTTGGATGCAGCCCAAGAACGAATCTTGTGCTTTATCCAACTAGTTGAAAGTGCTAAAGCTGGTTCAGGACCAACGAAATCATTCGTTGCACCAGCTCTAGCCAACTCATCAGCCCATTCATTTCCAGTAATACCAGATTGGGCGGGTACCCATAAGAAGTAAACAGCATTTGAAATGGTGAGGTCTTCAATTTGAGTTCGACATGCGATCACTAGATTCGACCGTGAGTCATTCGAACTGAGTGCTTTTAAGGCTGCCTGACTGTCGGAACAAAAATAAATACGTTTACCACAGATCCTCTGCTGAAGTGCCGATTGTACTCCACACAGAATCGCGTAGATTTCTGCTTGGAACACAGTACAGTATCTACTGCTCAAGCCTCATTTCACGACAGTAGACACCAGCACTAGTACGACCATTCAACAGAGAACCGTCCGTATAACAAACTATGTGTTCATCAAGTTGTCGTTCCAAATAACCAGACAACCATTCCTCACGAAGAGGATAGCTCACATTGAATGTTTTGAAAGGAAAACTGTATGTGAGAGTTAGGTCACTAGGAGCGAGTGAATACTCATCCCACGTAATCATTTGAGACCACAAGCGAGTGTGGCTGGTAGCATAATCTAATGGGTTACTGTTCCAAAGCCCTGTAACCTTAAGACGGTATGCACAAGATAATGCTTCTTGGTTTAGGAACACATATAGTGGTTTAATGCACAGTAGCGCCTCTAGAGCAGCAGTAGGACTTGTCGTGAATGCTCCTGTCATCGCCATTAGGATAATCCTTTGGAGATGATTTAGCTTTGACTGAACTGTCGCGACTTCTCCTTTCTGCCACCATACAAGACATCCATATGCTAAAATTGGTCTAACAATAGTTGTGTAGATCCAGTGAATATATCTGGGTTTGAGTCCCCATGATTTTCCAAAAGCTCGTCTCCATTGCCCGAAAGCCATACAAGCTCTCCTAATCCTGAAGTCAATGTGAGCAGACCAATTCAGTTTTGAGTCAAGAATAACCCCGACGTATTTAACTTGATCGACCACAGTGACCTCTGAACCGAAGAACTGTAACGGACGAGCTCCTGTGATTATCCTACGATGAGTGAAAAGCACCATTGATGTTTTGCCCGGATTTACAGACAATCCAACCTGACAACACCATTGTTCAACAGATCGCAGGGCTTGCTGCATTAAATCAAAGAGAGTGTTAATACTTATACCGGTCATCAATATATGATAATCGTCGGCAAAACCATAAGTCGGAAATCCAAGGTTATTAAGTTTCCTTAACAAACCATCAGCGACTAGTTTCCATAAAAGTGGGGATGCGGTAAATATGCCGAACAATAGACATATTTCCTGTCTATGCCATCAATAGTCATACCAACTGTGACAGCACAAATATCCCGAGATAAAAGTGGTGCGTTTGGGTGTATTATTAAGTCACCGAAAAAATAACAATCTAAGACACGGATACTTTTTTTTTTGTAATAAAATTTTTATTCTGGCCTTTTGCGTAGAAGCTTTACGTGGCCGTTTGGCTTACATTTTTGTTACTTAAAAATTTTTTTTTGCTATTGGATGTCGTTGTCACCCTTTTTCTTAAATATCCTTAATCCTTGCATCCTTAAGCAAACCTTCAAGTTCTCGTATCGAAGGTCGAATTTGGCACTGCCAACAACAATTGTATTCTTTCGTGTCGGCGGTAGCTTTGTTCGTTTGGTTCACTCATTTCGAGGTCGTTCTATTGTTCACTTCACAAGACTGTACTTGGATTCTTCCGTCACGAACGTAAGCGGTTTTGTTATATCGACTGACTTGGATGAGAGGTGAAAGCGAACTAGACACGGATACTTATTTCAGACTAGAAAATTACTCACAGTTTCAGTTGTCAACTGGTCATCGCCATGTTGTTTGCTGGAAGGGAGAGAGTTCAATAAAAATCGTTCCGGTAATACTGCGTTAAGTTATGCCGCCCTTGACCTGAAACGAAACGTTCTCAACCTAAAAATAAAAACAAATAAGAAAAGATGCTAGTTTTCAGAGAAGAACAGAAAAAGACGAGTTTCGTGTCCTGATAAAATAGCAACGGTGAAATTGAACAATTTGCGGTACAGATTGATCCACCATCCCCCGTATTCTCCAGTCCTGACCCCCAGTGACTTTTATCTATTTCCAAACCTGAAGGTTTTTCGTTGAATGCTGATGTCATTGCTGAAACGGAAGCGTATTTTGGAGGCTTTGACAAATTGTTTTTTTTTCGAAGGGTATCAAAATGATGCAGGACCGATGCACAGTGGGGAAAAATGAATCAAAAACGCGATGTTTATTTTTAAGGCATGACACAGCTGACCACAAAACACTTTTTTGGAGTAAAATGGTTAGTAAAATCGATTCCATGTATTTAGAAGGACCGCACGAAACGCTATCATGTTCATTTTACCCCAAGTTCCCTTTTTATACTGCATTGTATTCTAGCTTAACCATATAACATAAAACCGAAGAACTTGCAGAAGAGCGAATAGAGTTTTTCTGATGTAAAAAAGTCTAACAAATCGATTGCATATAGTTTTAATGACAGCAGCAAACTCGTTGTACCATTTCACCCCATTTCTTTTCTTGCTATAATATTCAGTTGAAATATGATCTACAATTCAAAAGCAGATCCAACTTATTAAAAACAATCCATTCATCTTACTTATGAACATGTCAGGAATACCTTCCGATTGGTTCGAAGCCAAGCAGATATGTGCTTCTGTGGCTCAGTCGACTAACTGGTGTCCTTCGTGATCTAATGTTTTTCGGTTCAAGTCGCGTTGTTGCTGTTGATCTTTTGATTTTTATTCCATTCGTTTTGAAGCCATGTAATTTTCAAATCACACAATTTCACATGTTCTTGAATTAAAATTTGTGTGAAATATGATGCTCCATTTATGTGCATCTGATAAGATGTAAAATCAGGTCGTCAAATGGTCTCACAAGTTCCTATCTCATGCTTCCCCGTGTGTCTATGATGACATTTGGTCAATAGAACGGCGTCGACTGGGTGCTATCGCCTTCTGCGTTAGTAGCAGAATGAGAGGGTGCGAAATGGCTTGTAGGTTGAAGCCCATCCTAAAGTGCAAGGTTTATCATAGTATATTACAACATATAATTCTGTTGTTTATTACATCATGTATTATTATTATTATTATTTTTATTATTACCACTATTAGAAGAGCGTAACTTATACATTATTTTATGTTATTATATAATATGTTGTATGACATTACATTGCATTGCATTATAACATATTATATTGTATTATATTATATATTATAGGGTTTATTATGAGTAGTACTACGTACCTCTGCGCAAAATATAAATTTATTTTATAAGTTATCATTTTTAAAGTAATCTTTTACCTAAATACCAAGGTCGTCACAAGGTGAGCTTGGTCCTCACTGGTTCCTGTTTCATGCCTACACGTGTGTCTGTGGTGACAATTGGAATGCGATTGATGGTCGATGGACTGCGTTGATGGCAGAATGAGAGGATGAGAAATGACATATAAATTCAAGTAATATAATATCATAGCATATCGCAACATATCATTTTATTCATTCTATTATTTATTATATATTTCATTGTACTAAGTTATATGGCTTTTTATTATTATTTTCATTATTATATTTATTGTTATTATCAATTTGTCATCAATAATAATAACATATATTATTTTTATAGATGTGGATATTATTATTGTTATAAGAAGAAAAATATTCTACCTCCTGCAATATTGCGAAGATAGAAGAGCATAACTGACACTCTACATTAACTGTTATTTTATATATTGTTTTATAATATATTATATTATATTGTATGACATTGTATTATATTATATTAAATTAAAATATATCATATTATATTATGTTATATTATATTATTTTGTAATCTATTATATCATTTTATGTTATATTAATTTCATTACACTATGTTTCATTGTATTTATCAATATAAAACATTTTGCACGGGGGCGTAAAGGGGAGGAAGCATCAGGGCATCGGACGAATTGATGACTGGACGAGGGATTGTGGATGGCCAGCCCAAGTCACTTGAAGGAAACTTGTTTCCTTCTGAAGGTTTGAAATGAGTCTGACGTGCCCTTCTCAAACAAACCATCAGGCGGGTTCAAGCATGTATAGCGATATGCTTCATCCATGCACTGGATATTATGGTTGGAAGAGCATCTTTTATTCCCGTGGAATACGAGTAAGTGACTCTACTTACATAACCGCCCAACCCTTTTTGTTCGCTTTTCGGTAACAGCTATAGTAAGAAGGTGAATGGATGAGTCATATCGGAGCTACTGTAAATCTACCCGCATCCACTGGCAAGTCCTTGAACTGATGGTGGCTTCACTTCACATCACATCACATCACATCTGATAAGATGTAAAATCACAAGAATTTTTCGAACAGTGTATTGCTCTAGATAGAGATTAAAGTTTTCATGGTAAAAAATCGACTTTTTCTTTGCTAAGCTCTGGACTTCTCGTTCCATGTAGTACAACATCTTGAAGTGTTTCGAGTAAAGAAAACAATAAGTCATCTCAGCAGTTTATGTTGAACTGCTGAGAGGTGTGACAGTTTTACATGAACTGCTGTGCATTGATGAGTTCAAGAGATGAAAAACATGAGTATCAAACTAAAGGTATATTCACAAATGAATCTCTTTCTTATATATCTGTTGCAAAGCAAACCGAATTAAATAATTAAACGCGATTGATCCAAAAGTATTCAAGAAAGCGAAAAATTCTTGGTCTTCCAGCAGTTATTTTTAAAGCCCCAAATAATCTTTCACACTCGGATAATTGACAAAGAAATCCGATCTGGTTTTCATTTCTCGTTCCGAGCTCAGTTAGCAGATAATCGACAGCAGGCCCATAACCAAACAACAATTAATTCAACAGGACAAGTTTGCGTTCATTGACACTCTGTCCATCATTGCTCGGTTTCTCGGTTTAACCCTGTTTGTGACGCTCCGAATGGAAGCCGAACGTGTTCCCAGGATGAGCATCACTATTCAACTATCGTGGTCGTTTCGGAACTGTCGGAACTGTCCCACAACTTGCAGCAGGATATAATTCAAAGATCCGAGATTTAATTTTAGATAGCGTTGAGTGTGGCGCGGTATCTGTGGAATTGCTCCGGCCCGGCTAAGGAAGGAAGGGAAGGACAAACCGGGTACCTACCTGGCAAATGGAGACGAGTTGAGATGAAGTGAAAATTGCTGCTTTTCGTTGCATTGCGCATATAAAGGCCGTTCCCGCGAAGTTTTCACCGATGGAGCTGGTCGGCAAACCCCCGGTGGAAGTTGTTTAGGTCAAACGAGGACGAAAATTGCGACCTTCTTGCGTTGCCAGAGGAACGAATGGAAGCGAAAAAAAAGGAGGCTAATAACAAGATGGCTGCATCAGAATCGTTATAAATTGCAGCAAAACTGTTTGCCTACAGACGGTGAAGCGTGCGGGAGGTGGAGGGGAAATTGTTGATTGTAGTGATAGTATTGTTGGGACTGATGAGTTCCTTTCGGTGTCGCTTTGGCTAGGTTAACATCCGAAAGGCACAACTGCGACTCGACAAGCACGAGAGCTGCTCCCACATTTCGGATGTTGAAATGTCTGAAAAGTGACTGGTGCTACGAAGGAGAATTGTTTTCTTTCAACTATTTCATCCTGGAAACGGAACGATTTTCATCATCAAAGCGGTTTCGGAGCTGAGTACAAGACAAAGCATTCTGCTCCACTGGGTTGAGAATCTGTCTGGCAGCGGAATGGTGTCAGTTAACCTTACTCACTTAAGCTTTCTGTGTTCCGGCGGGGCCAGTCGGTTTTCACTTGCGAAAACCTGGTACCATCATTGGAATGGCGGGAAGCCTGGTGTTTTCATTAAATGCGAAATTAAAAGTAGTTCCATAGACTGATGCTACTGACAACGGAATCTCTAGTGTGAAGTGAGTGAATCTTTGAAGTGTAATTACCTACACTTAAACGATAAACAATGCGCTTTTCAACGGTTTTGATTCACAGAATGGAAAAGAGTTTGAGAAAATGACGGTTTCTTTCTTTCGTTGTAGTAAACTATTCGAACTAATTTCACTGGAGTTTATGATGTATAAATACTCGATAGTAAAAAGACTCAAAACAATAAACGGATGCTCGTCTCAAGTCGACTGTTTTATTAGCTTCCATAGAATGAGCTATAATCGTTAGACTAGGTACCCACTTTCTTTATTCACTGGATCTCCGTTTCATAACTTTACCTTTGACATTCCTAAGATTTTAGACAGTGGTCAGACCCACTTCTTTTGGATACTTTTAACGACCCGCCAGTTTGGTCTGTCTTAATGACCCACGAAACGATGTTCTCTTTGTAGAAGCCGAGCGAAGTGTCATTGTTCCATATCCATTCCATTCCATATTTCGTAACCCGTTATAATGGACGTCGGGCTAATAAAACTGCACCTACAAATGGCCCACTGTTCCAAGAGCTTTTGAGAAATTTTCAAATTGTGATTTGGCAATGCATCATTCCTGTCCGAGTATTTGCTTAGATTCGACAACTGACATCGATACCGTGATTGTGGTACCAATTCGATATCATCCGGCTCGGTTCTTGTTCGGTTCATTGATTGTACTGCGGATCGGCCGACGATTCGAATTTCTGAGGCAACTATCAAGATTCTTGGCAGCACTGGTTTTGCTCCGATTCCATCTCAATAATCGCTTGATAGATTGTGTTCAAATTTCGTCGGCTTTCTCAACTAACTGAAATTAGTGTGGGAGTACGCTTACACCACGACTGGGGGTCATTTTATCAAATGCTAATTCTGATAGTTCGTCATCGGATTCACAGAGAATAAGAGAACGGAACCCGAATTGATGTAAGGTCCAAAGTAACAGAAAATTTTATCTTCAGATCAGGACTTATTGTTTCTAGTTTGTCATTACAATACTTGTTCGATTTCGGACCACCCTAAATAACTAAATTTTTACAGCAGTGCTTTTAATGCGATTTGCAGCAGCTTAAAACTATTTTTATTCAAATAAAATAATCGAAAACAATAATCTCATTAATTCACTTTTCTTCACTTTCATTTGCTTACTTACATTAATAGTTTTCCCTTTTTCCTCTTTCTTTTCAGGTTAGTTGCAGCGGTGCGCTTTTCAATTTCCTGTGATATCAAGTTTCAATAAGTTCAATAAACATTATGACATTTTTGAATAAATTCTTCTCACCTACTGTTAGATCGATAATTCACCTGTTTTCACGGTAGGTGCTAGATCTACTTCGACTAACAATCCTGGCTCTCAATATCACAAGTTGTCTAAAAAACACTATCGCTTGCTGGCTAAACTCTGTTTCAACTTCACTTATGCTGTTGTTTATTTTTCTTCCTTCTTGCTTACAACATACTCACTGACATCTATGCTTTGACCCAGGGTACATGGATGCGACGTTGTCTCGTTCTGCTGTGGTGAGTTTTGTCGTCGATGGGACGTAGGCACCAGTGCGTACATACCCCTCCCCGTAACTCTGGTGCAGGCTAATTAGCATCACCGGATTTACGATCCTGCACTTCGAGTACCGCAAGCTTTGTTACCGGCCTCCTAAACTTACCCTTTGTCGTCTCTACCATCGCCTGACGGATTCTGCCGTCCGCTCCTGGGTAGACTTCTGTTACGATGCCACGGACCCAGCTTTTTCGAACCGTGTCATCAGTAATGTATACCAGATCTCCAAGAGATAATGGCGGCGACTCATTGTGCCATTTCGTTCTTCGGTTGATTGACGGTAGATATTCGGACACCCACCGTATCCACAGCTTATCGGCCAGTCGTTGCGATCGCTTATACCGATCACGGAGTGCCTCGGCTTCACATGTAGGCGGAATGAAACATTCCGCGTTGATTGCACCGACACCGCGAATGAAATGATTCGGGGTCAGCGCTTCTTCTCCTTCTGGATCCAAGGAAACGTACGTCAACGGCCGCGAGTTGATCAAGTCTTCGGCTTCAGCGAGGGTCGTCAGTAGAACTTCATCGGTCAATGACCGGCCGTCGTCGAACACGGTTAGTGCTGCTTTTACAGAGCGAACCAGTCGCTCCCATACTCCGCCCATATGAGGTGCGCTGGGTGGGTTGAAGTTCCAGCGGGTCCTGGAATCAGTGAATTCATCCTCACAATCCGTCCCGATCTGTCGCGTGATTGCTTTGCTTGCTGCTTGAAAGTTCGTACCGTTATCTGAGTAAAATTCTAGCGGCTTTCCTCTACGGCACACAAATCGTCGTATGGCCATGAGACATGCTTGAGTTGTTAGGCTGTGAGCTATCTCAAGATGTACCGCTCTTGTTGTCATACACGTGAACAAGCAGATGTATCGCTTCTCCGATCTCCGACCGACAGTTACTGTTATCGGCCCGCAAAAGTCTACGCCAGTATGACTGAATGCTGGACGATTCGGTGTAACATGCGACTCCGGAAGTGGGGCCATCCTGGGGATCGATGGTCGACATTTGTGTACTTTACACCATATACAAGCCCTTCCGATTCGCTTTAGCTCTGCGCGCAGTCCCTGGATGTGAAAACGTTGTCGTATTTCGTTAACGGCAGTCTCCATGTTCCCGTGGCATACTTTCTGGTGGTAAAACTCGAGTAGCTTGTCAGTAATCGGATGCTTCTTTGGTAAAATGATCGGAAATTTTAGTTCGAATGGCAGCAGCGATCCTCGTGCTGCTCTACCCTCCATACGTATCACATCCTCGGCGTCCAAAAATGGGCTCAAACTGTAAATGCAACTGGACTTGTCCAATTGGTGGTACTGCTCGACCGGTACATGTCGGTTCTTCTTCATCGTCTTGACTTCATCCTCAAAACAATCTACTTGAGCCAACCGCCAGAGATACGCCTCTGCTTTCTGATACTCTTCGCGCTTTAACGGTACTATATTCGATTGTACACCTTTTTTCTCCACCTGCTCGAATGTCCCTCTAATAGGAACCGCTTCAATCGGTAATCCTTTTTTCTTCAGTCTACAGTTCGTGATAAATCTGTAAACACATGCTACTGTCCTGACCAGAACTTTCCACCTCGAAAAACGCCGCGGATCTAGCATCGGTTCAATCACTGCAATTTCGTGGTATAGAAAGCAGGCTCGCATTTCTTCGGCGACGTTTGGTTTCGATTCATCCTGCTTCGGCCAATGATCCTCCGACAGATAAAGAAACTCGGGACCACGGAACCAAGATCCATCGGAACGGAGGCTGTGCGTTTTCTCCCACTTTGTCAAGCTATCGGCGACGTTGCACTTCGTCGGAACCCATCTCCAATCCGCGAGCTTCGTTAGAGTGTGTATTTCACCGATCCTGAATGCCACAAATTGTTTATATCGGCGATGGTCGGAGTGTATCCACGACAAGACTGTTTTTGAGTCGGACCACATGAAACGTTGCCTTGCTTCTAGTGAAAGAACATCGGAGACAGAGTTGGCAAGTCTTGCACCCAGCAATGCTGCTTGGAGCTCCAAACGAGGAATTGACATGTGCTGCAATGGTGATACCTTTGATTTCGACATCACAAGCGAACATATCGGTCCGTCAGTCGTATCTACGCGGAGATACACAGCTGTTCCGTACGCATCCTGACTTGCATCGGTAAAGGTATGCAGCTGCAGACTGTCGTAATTGAACATACAGCTCCTTCGGAAATAATAGCGGGGAATCCGCACGTTTTCAACATCCGGAAGTCTTTGGATCCAGTTTCTCCACTTTTCTGCACACTCACTATCAATCTGCTGATCCCAATCGCATCCGCTGCGCCATAAGTCTTGAATCAGCAGCTTGCCGTAAAACGTGAAGTTAGACAGCAGTCCTAACGGATCGAAAAAGCTCATTACACAGCTCATTACAATCCTTTTCGTAGGTAGTCGTTCACCGGATAGAAACGGTGTTAAATCGTCTCTCAATTTAATGGAAAACGAGAATTCGTCGCTCGTCGGGCTCCATACTATCCCAAGCACTCGCTCGGATCCGGACTCCTTGTCTTCGCTAAAGTGTACGCGCTGTCCAACTTTTCTTTCTCCCAAGGCTACCAAGAACTCGTCGGAGTTGGAAACCCAATTACGCAACTCAAAACCTCCCTTGGAATGGACGTATCGCACGTCTTTCGCACGTTTCACTGCTTCTTCGATTGTGTCCGCACTGTCAAAATAGTCGTCGACGTAGTGATTTTCTATTATGGCTTTCGCAGCCACTGGAAACTGTCTGGCGTACTCTTTCGCGTTTATGTTTTTAACATACTGGGCGGAACATGGCGAACTCGTCGACCCAAACGTGGCTACGTCCATTACGTATACCTCCGGCTTCGCGGACGGTTCGTTTCGGAATAGAAATCTTTGCACTCGTTTATCTTCCTCTCGTATACGCAGCTGATGGTACATCTCCTTAATATCTGCTCCGAAGCCGACTCTCCGCTCTCGGAACTTACAGATAACAGCAGGCAAGGCGGTTAGCATATCTGGACCCTTCAGCAGCTTTGAATTCAGTGAAACTCCTTTCACTTCTGCTCTGGCATCCCATACCAGCCGCAACTTTTCCTTCTTCGGATTGTAGACAAAATTCAGCGGTACATACCATACCTCTCTGCTATCGAAAGCTACTAGCTCTGACGACGTTGCTTTGTGGGCGTACCCTTTCGACACGTAGTCAGCGATTGTGTTACGAACTTTATCGTACAGCTCTGGATCCTTTCGTAGACGATTTTCCAGACATTTTAAACGTTTGATAGCCATAAGATAACTATCCGGGAATTCGGGGTTATCTTCCTTCCACAACAGACCAGTTTCAAAACGATCTCCTATCCTTTTTGTCTGTGCCTTTTCGAACGCCAATTCAACCTCCCTCTTCTCTTTATCCAGCATTTGACGCATCTCGATAAGTTCCTGTTGCATCTCCAGTCGCTTCTGGTGCAAAACTTTCTCCTTCTTGAGAGCCTTTTTCTGTCTCTTTTTCTCCTGCTCGAGCTTTTCCAACTCCTCGTTTAGACCGTCCGAACTCGAATCGCCGGTTCCGATACTAACGCACCTTTGACAGCACCACGAAACATCCTTTATTTCCGCCGTAACACCGGCGCAACCAAAATGATACCATCGCTCACAATGATCGCAAAACACCATTTGCGACTCTTCATTGTCCGGACGGTTACAAGCCGCGCAATTATATCCTGACTTTTCAGGATTTTCCGGGTTTGGATTTGGTCCAACCATTATTAATTTTTAAGTTTGTTCGATTTCGGACCACCCTAAATAACTAAATTTTTACAGCAGTGCTTTTAATGCGATTTGCAGCAGCTTAAAACTATTTTTATTCAAATAAAATAATCGAAAACAATAATCTCATTAATTCACTTTTCTTCACTTTCATTTGCTTACTTACATTAATAGTTTTCCCTTTTTCCTCTTTCTTTTCAGGTTAGTTGCAGCGGTGCGCTTTTCAATTTCCTGTGATATCAAGTTTCAATAAGTTCAATAAACATTATGATTAAAAGTTTAAATACTCCGAGGGCTAAACATTATCCACAGGGTACCACTGGGCCATGGATAGTCTATCTTCGAAAAAAAGAAAAGATTTTAAACTTGATGCAAATTACAAAGGATTTGACATCACATTTCTCTGAAGTTAAAGAAATCTGTAAGGTTAATAGAGATAAAATTCGAGTTGTAGTTAACGACTTGAAACAGGCAAACGATATTGTAACCTGTAAATTATTTGCTATTGAATATCGAGTTTACATTCCATCGAAGGAGGTAGAAATTGACGGTGTTGTGACTGAAGCAAGTCTGACAGCAGATGATTTACTTAAAAATGGAGTTGGCCGTTTTAAAAACTCCATGCTTGAGGGAGTTAAGATACTCGAGTGCAAACAATTGTACTCAGCATCTATTGTCGATGGAAAAAAGTCTTATCGTCCCTCAGATTCGTTTCGCGTAACATTTGCCGGATCTGCATTGCCTAGCCATGTCTATATCGATAAAATTCGTCTTCCTGTTCGGCTTTTCGTACCGCATGTTATGAATTGCACGAACTGTAAAAAATTCGGACATACAGCTACTTACTGTAGTAATAAGTCCAAATGTATCAAATGTCAAGGGCCTCATAAGGATAATCTTTGCGATAAAGATGTTGAAAAATGTGTTTATTGTGGGGAAAGCCCTCATGATGATCTTTCAGTGTGCGCTGCATTTAAGCTGCGTAAAGACAAAATGAAGCTTTCTTTAAAAGCACGGTCTAAGCGCACATATGCAGAAATGCTCAAAACGGTCATACATGTCTCCCCTTTGGAAACCGAAAACGGTTTTTCAAATCTTGCGGAGCCAGAGGAATCTGACTCTGACGGAAATAGTGAAGATACCTCGTTTGTCACTCCTCAAGGGTCTGTTAAGAGGAGATTAACAAACCACAAAATACCAAAAAAGACACCTAAAATTATACCTTCAAAAAAAGATCCCCGTGTTAAAGCTAAAAAGCCAAATTTAAAACCAAAAACTGTGCCTCCTGGTTTGTCAAATTCACAAACCAATCCAGGAACTAGCTCAAGAAAAGACAATAATCCAGTGGGCTCCATTTCACATTCACCAACAGGATTACTGAAATTTTCGGAAATTGTAGAATGGATTTTCGCTGCATTCAATATTTCTGAACCTCTAAAGACCATCATAACAGCATTCCTTCCAATAGCTAGAACTTTTTTGAAACAGTTATCAGCTCAATGGCCAGCTCTTTCAAGTTTTGTATCATTTGATGGATAATTTATCATCCGCCGCAAATGATTCAATCACTGTCCTGCAGTGGAATTGTCGAAGCATCATGCCAAAACTTGATTCATTTAAAGTTTTGTTGCATAGTCAAAAATGTGATGTATTTGCTTTGTGCGAAACATGGCTTACATCAAACATAGCCTTAAATTTTAATGACTTTAACATTATACGTCTCGACAGAGACTCCCCGTATGGTGGAGTGCTTTTAGGAATTAAGAAATGTTATTCCTTTTATAGATTAAACATTCCTTTGACTTCTAGTATAGAAGTTGTTGCTTGTCAAATAAACATTAAAGGAAAGGACATTTGCATTGCTTCGGTATATATTCCTCCAAGAGCTCAAGTTGGACAACGACAGCTTAATGAAATTGTCGAAGCCCTTCCTGCTCCACGTTTGATTTTAGGAGATTTCAATTCGCACGGAATGATGTGGGGTTCCGTTTACAATGATAGCAGATCATCTCTAATATATAATATTTGCGACAATTTTAGCATGACGGTACTAAATATGGGTAGCATGACACGGATCCCAAGACCTCCTGCACGTCCAAGTGCATTAGATTTATCTCTTTGTTCGACTTCAATTCGACTAGATTGCACCTGGAAAGTATTTCCTGATTTACATGGTAGCGATCATTTACCAATCATCATCTCAATTAGCAGTAACAAAGGCATTGCTAATTCAGTTAATATCCCATATGATTTGACAAAAAATATTGACTGGATTAAATACCAAAGTAATATTTCAAGTGTCTTAACTTCAATGGAAGAGCTTCCCCCACTTGAAGAATATGACTTCCTCGTTTGTTCGATTCTGGAGGCCGCAGAACAAGCCCAAACCAAACGATTTCTTGGTCCATCGTCTAACAGAAGACCTCCAAATCCTTGGTGGGACAAAGAGTGCTCAGATGCTAAACACGCGAAACAAAATGCTTTCAAGACGTTTTTAAAACGAGGAGGAGGAACTCCTCAGAATTTTGAAAAATTCTTGGTTTTAGAAACCAAGTACAAGAACATACTTCGGGTTAAGAAATGCAGCTATTGGAGACATTTTGTGGAAGGTTTGTCAAGAGAAACCTCAATGAGCACTCTTTGGAATACGGCCAGACGAATGAGGAATCGTAACGTAGGAAATGAGAGTGAGGAGTACTCGAATCGATGGATATTTGATTTTGCGAGGAAAGTTTGTCCAGATTCCGTTCCTACGCATAGCATTGTTAGGGAGTCTTCTTCAAATGATGATTCCATTGATAGCCCCTTTTCAATGATGGAATTTTCCATAGCACTCATGTCTTGTAACAATAACGCTCCTGGATTGGACAGAATTAAATTCAACTTGGTGAAGAATCTGCCCGACCTCGCAAAAAGACGTTTGTTGGAATTGTTCAACAAGTTTCTTGAGCAAAATATTGTTCCACCTGACTGGAGACAAGTGAAAGTTATCGCCATTCAAAAGCCGGGGAAACCAGCTTCCAATCACAACTCATATAGACCCATTGCGATGTTGTCCTGCATCAGAAAATTGTTCGAAAAAATTATTCTACGACGTCTCGACACTTGGGTCGAGACGAACGGTTTGTTGTCAGATACTCAGTTTGGCTTCCGTAGAAATAAAGGGACGAATGATTGCCTTGCATTACTTTCGTCTGACATCCAAATTGCCTTCGCTCAAAAGCAACAAATGGCATCTGTATTTTTAGACATTAAAGGAGCATTTGATTCAGTTTCCATTGATGTTCTTTCAGACAAGCTCCACCAACATGGACTCCCAGCGGTTATAAATAATTATTTGCACAACCTTTTGTCAGAGAAACGCATGCATTTTTCACATGGCGATTTGGCAACAATCAGAATTAGCTACATGGGTCTCCCGCAAGGCTCATGCCTCAGTCCGCTCCTCTATAATTTTTACGTGAATGACATTGACAGCTGTCTAGTAACCCCATGTACACTAAGACAATTGGCAGATGATGGCGTGGTTTCAGTTACTGGATCCAAAGCTATTGATCTGCAAAAACCATTGCAAGATACCTTAGATAAATTGTCCGTTTGGGCTGTTCATCTTGGTATCGAATTCTCTGCGGAGAAAACAGAGCTGGTCGTCTTTTCAAAAAAGCATGATCCCGCGCAACTTCAGCTTCATATGATGGGAAGAATAATCGAACAGGTTTTGACTTTCAAATACCTCGGGGTGTGGTTTGATTCCAAATGCACGTGGGGAGGACACATTAGGTATCTGATAACGAAATGCCAACAAAGAGTAAATTTTCTTCGAACAATAACAGGGTCTTGGTGGGGTGCTCATCCGCAAGATCTAATAAAATTGTATCAGACAACGATACTTTCAGTGATGGAATATGGATGCGTTTGTTTTCGTTCCGCTGCAAATTCTCATATTATCAAACTTGAGCGAATTCAGTACCGTTGTTTGCGAATTGCTTTAGGCTGCATGCATTCGACACATACAATGAGTCTTGAAGTTCTGGCGGGAGTTCTTCCATTAAAAGATCGATTTTGGGAGCTTTCATCACGCCTGCTAATAAGATGTGATGTGCTGAATCCCATGGTAATTAATAATTTCGAACGACTAGTCGAGCTTCGATCTCAAACAAAATTCATGACAGTATATTTTAACCATATGTCACAGGAAATCAACCCTTCAAGATATATTCCTATCTGTGTCAGCCTCCTAAATGTACCTGACTCAACTTTATTTTTCGACACATCCATGCAGCGCGAAGTGCGTGGAATCCCGGACCACCTACGCTCTATGGAAATCCCAAAAATATTTTCAAGTAAGTTCAGGCATATTAACTCTGAGAAAATGTTTTACACGGACGGATCGCGAATGGAAGAAGCGACAGGGTTTGGTATGTTCAACAATAATGTTTCGGCCTCATTCAAGCTTCAAGAACCTGCATCTATTTATATAGCAGAGTTAGCAGCAGTTCATTATAGCTTGAATGTAATCGTCACATTATCTCCAAACCATTATTTCCTCTTCACAGATAGTCTGAGTGCAATTGAAGCCATTCGCTCAAACGCTGCTGGCAAAAATGAACCGTTTTTCTTGGGTAAAATAAAACAGTGTCTGAACGACATATTGAATAATAATTATCTAATCACAATAGTTTGGGTTCCGGCTCATTGCTCCATTCCAGGCAATGAAAGAGCCGATATTTTAGCCAAACGTGGTGCTATTGAGGGTGAAATTTATGAGAGACCGATTGCTTTCAACGAATTCTATAGCGCGTCTCGCCAAAGAACACTTGCCAGCTGGCAAGCTTCTTGGGATAAAGATGATCTGGGTCGGTGGATGCACTCAATTATTCCTAAAATATCGACAAAGGCATGGTTCAGGGGACTGGATGTGAGTAGAGATTTCATTCGTGTGATGTCCAGACTCATGTCCAATCACTACACGTTAGATGCACATCTCCTTCGAATTGGACTTTCCGAGACTAATCATTGTGCTTGCGGCGAAGGTTACCGCGATATTGACCATGTTGTTTGGACATGCGTGGAGTTTCGTGATGTCAGATCTCAACTAATAAATTCCTTGCGTACCCAAGGTAGACTATCCAATGTCCCAGTTCGCGACATTCTTGCTTGTCGTGACCTTCCATACATGAAACTTCTTTATCATTTCATTAAATCCATCGGAGTTCCAATTTAAATTTTATTTTATGTTAAACTGTTTTCTCTTCCATGAGTTCAACCAATAGCCAACTATAGGATATTGAATATAAGTGGTGAACTGATACAAACAATCCTGAAATAGTTATAAGATCATGTACAAAATAAATGTATTTTATTTAATGTAATTAAAATAGCAACTCGCTTGATAAAAACAGTGTTTAGATTAACTAATGAGTACCAACATACTAATATGATATTCGAAATGTATTAGGTTTAAAATACTATGTATTGTGGATGCCACGGCGAAGAAAAACTTATGTATATTGCCTATGAAATAAACGTATTTATGAAAAAAAAAAAAAAAAATAAACATTATGACATTTTTGAATAAATTCTTCTCACCTACTGTTAGATCGATAATTCACCTGTTTTCACGGTAGGTGCTAGATCTACTTCGACTAACAATCCTGGCTCTCAATATCACAAGTTGTCTAAAAAACACTATCGCTTGCTGGCTAAACTCTGTTTCAACTTCACTTATGCTGTTGTTTTTTTTTTTTTTTTTTTTTTTTTTTTTTTTTTTTTTTTTAAATAACTATTTATTGGAATATGAGTTAAAATTAAATTATTAAGATTTAAATTGGGTGTTCAGCCACAAGTGGTGACTTTTCAGCCCTGTTATATATATATATATATATGATTTGGTTATTACCATGAAGACATCATTTGCTTCCGCAATTCTGAGATTTTTGTGTAGGGAAAATTCTAAACCTACTTGTATTGTGTAATGGGGAAAAGGAACTTATATACTAACTTACTAACTAATACAGAGAGCGAATCGATTCAATTGAAGATTGCATCGATTTTTGTCGGAAAATGCTGTTGTTTATTTTTCTTCCTTCTTGCTTACAACATACTCACTGACATCTATGCTTTGACCCAGGGTACATGGATGCGACGTTGTCTCGTTCTGCTGTGGTGAGTTTTGTCGTCGATGGGACGTAGGCACCAGTGCGTACAATACTTGATATTACTTTGATATTTCTTTAAAGGAATCAAAAAGTGTTATAATAACTGTTTAAAATCAACACTAGTTCTCATGATATTATTGAAGAAATATTTCAATTGAATTAAGTACAGCTCATCTAGTAATTCTATCTTCGAATGAAAAGCAATTTATTGAACTGCCTAAATATTAGATAAGAGCTATTAATAAGGTAAAAGGTGAGTGTTAAAAGCATAACTTTCTCAGAAAATTATCTTCTGGGAATATTCTACTCTTCGTTTGATATTACAATAACAGAATTTACTACATTGTTGTTATTCCTTATTGCAGATTTAGTTATAAATTTTGATATTTCAATTCTTCAGTGGATTTCATCGATTGCCGTTTCATTAGGCCACTCAACTATTCATTGTAGCAACAGGACTAAATGTAAAAAACCTATTTTAATCCACCTAGTAGTGTAATGATGCCTTTCTCATATCAATCATACTATCATATAAAATACTGTGGTATTCTTCAAAATAATTTTCTTCGATTCTTAAAAGAATAACCGAAATCGGTTTGTTTGACCGTCTACTGATAAAAACTATCAATTGAAAAAAGATTTGAGGTCGATTTAGAAATTTTTTTTAAGGTTTTTCGCCATTTTCAGTGATGGTATACAATTTTTAACCCACTTTACCCTACATTTCCGGTACCGGAAGTCGGATCCAAATAATATTCAGGAATTTAGTATGGGACCACAAGACCTTTCATTTGTATCTAAGTTTGTGAAATTCGGTTCAGCCATCTCTGAGAAAAGTTAGTGCACTTATTTTCACAATTTTTTTCACATTTTACCCCATAACTCCCGAACTGGAAGTCGGATCCAAATAATATTCAGGAATTTTGTATGGGACCACAAGACCTTTCATTTGAATCTAAGTTTGTGAAAATTGCTTCAGCCATCTCCGAGAAAAGTTAGTGCAAAAAAACGTTACATACACACATACGCACATACACACACAGACATTTTGCATACTCGACGAACTGAGTCGAATAGTATATGACACTCGGCCCTCCGGGCCTCGGTTCAAAAGTCGGTTTTCGTAGTGACGCTCCTAACACTTCGTAACGTCATAACCCAAAATGAAGTAATGCATGTAACGCTTCGCTACGCCTATAATTTTCTAAAAAATAACCCATGTACCACTAACGTAACACATGTAATTCACAAAGAAATAACGCACGTAACGCCTAAAACTCAAAAAAAACTAACGCATGAAAAGCTTCGTAACTTATACAGGGTAACGCTTGTAACTTGCAAATGAGTAACGTTTATAACACTTTGTCACGTCATAACTCACAAAATATTAACACATGTAACACTTCGTTACGTCTATAACTTTGAAAAAAAGTGACGCATAAAACGCTTCGTAACGCCTATAACTTACCAAAAAGTAGCGCGTGTATATCTTCTTAGTGCCTATGATTCCCAAAAATGTAACGCATGTAACGCTTCGTAACACCTAAGACTTACATAAAAGTAACACATGTAACGCTCCGTAACGCGTATAACACATGAAAATATAACGTATGTCACGCTTCCTGATGCCTACAACTTACAAAAAAGTAATGCATGTAACGCCTATAACCTACAAAAAAGTAACGCTTCGTAACGCCTATAACTTAAAACAAAGTAACGCTACGTAAGGTCTATAACTAACAAAAAAGTAAAGCTTCGTATAGCCTTTGACTCACATAAAAGTAACGTATGTACCGCTTCGTAACGCCTATAACATACGAAAATGTAACGTATGGAACGCTTCCTGATGCCTACAACTTACAAAAAAGTAATGCATGTAACTCTTATAACATACAAAATAGTAAAGCAAGTAACGCTTCCTGATACCTATAACTTAAAACAAAGTAACGCTACGTATGGTCTATAACTAACAAAAAAGTGAATCTTCGTATCGTCTTCGACTATTAAAAAAGTAACGCTTGTAACGCTTGTAACGCTTCGTAACGCTCCGTAATGCCTATAACTTATTAAGAAGTAACGCATGTAACCCTTCGTAACGTCTATGATTAAATCACAGAAAAATTAAACGTATAACGTTTCGTAACTTCTATAACATACAAAAGGTAACGCATGAAACGCTTCGTAACGCCTACAACTTATTAAAAAGTAGCGCATATAACACTTCGTAACATGTATAACTCCCTTAAAAGCAACGCTTCGTAATGCCTATATCTTACAAGAAAATAACGCATGTAACGTTTCGTAACACCTATAATTTACAAAAAAGTAACGCTTCGTAACACCTATAACTAACAAAAGAGCGAAGAATATAACACTTCGTAAGACATATCACTTCCTTAAAACTAACGCATCGTAACTCGTTTATCGCAAGAGTCTAATCCTTATACTAGTTTTTAACATTTTTAGTTTTCACAAAATAACTCATATGATTTGTAACTCTTAATTTAGAAAAATTATCGTATGCAACGCTTCCTAGCTTCTATAATTTAACTTGAAGTTAATATCGCTTCGTCAAATGGAACATTTTTCCTAAATTGGGGACGGGTATAGCGTGATAGGTAAGTCTTTCACGTAACCCACCTGGGTTCGATTCCCAATCCCGCACATACGGTCAGAAAGTTTTTCTAGTGCGAAGAAGCCTTAAAGTTAAAACCTCTATAATCGAAACAAAAAAAAACCATAGTTCTTTTACTCAGGCGTTGACTCAAATAAGCCTCAAAAAAACTTCGTAACGTATATAGCTTCAAAAGCTAAACTACTATTTTATGCATTATTGTCATTTATTTTACCCTGGTTTCATCCTCTGTTTTAGGTGATTTTGACACTTCTCTGCTTTATAGAGCCTACCGCTGCGTGTTTTATCTTTAGTGGAGTGTTGACCATTACGTAATTCTTAAAACCTCTATCTCACGGTGTAATCTACAGGAACAACAACCCCATAATATTTCTCAAACTTTCTTTTCTTTTTTGTGGTTAAAACAATAACAATTTGTGGTAAATACAATGGAAATTGTATTTTTCGAAAATTGTACATATTATCGGAAGCAGCGATGCAAGATTTACGAAAATTTCCGTAAACCTACGGATTTCGAGAAATTCATCAGATTTTCAGCACTGTAGATGATATCTACGATAATTTACCGGCTATTAACCTAATCAATGAATGGTAATCACGGAAAGATTTGACATTTAACTCGAATCAAGACTCACGGTGATGTTTAAACTTGTTTTGGATTCATATCGTGAACAATTCTTAATTAATCATTTTTGCTAAAAAAACCTACTTTTGATTGGAGCTCGGTAGACACCTAGTATTATGTACCGTTCAACTCAGCTCGACGAGATCTAAAAATGTCTGTGTGATACAATTATGTGTGTACACGTTTCAAAGATTAATTCTTTCCCAGCAAATATTCTCGTACATGACTGAATCGGTTTTAGCAAACTAAGACTCGTTTGAAACCTGTTCCTGGGAGGTGAATCAAGTTTGAAGATCAACTGACTGTCATTTTCGGTTCCGAAAATATAACGGAGATATAAAAGTTAGACATTACTATCATTATAAGCATCACTAACCTTAGAAAATGAACAATTTCTTATAATTCTCATTTATTGTATTCAAGTCGTTATAATTTAAACACAAAACCCAATGCATGAATTCGTGTCATATGTAATTTTTACTCACGATATAACGTCACCGAACCCACTGTGCATTTCACACACCATCACCATACGAACAGCAGTGCTCAAGCAATATGTATAACGATGAAAAGTGGGAATTACCTGTATTGCATGTATCGCAAATTCAACAACTATTTCAGTGCATTTAAGTTTCATTTAGCACGAAATGTGGTCAAGAATTTGTTTCGCAGGTTACTACCTAATTAGTATTAGTAACTTTAGAAATATTAGATTCAATTAAAATGTATCATTTCGAAGATTGTAATCTGTTGATGTAAAAAATAGAGGATGTTTTATGCCTGTTGGAGAGCAAATATTACAGACGCTAAATCCGTCGAGCTTTCCCTGTTCTAAAAAATGTAGTTTTCTCCGTAAGATTCCCGTCCTATTTATTTGGTCTATGGTGTTGCCCATAAAAAACCAAACTTCTGAGTAAATCGTAATGGCTAACATCAATCTACGGCTAATATCTTAAACTTGAAAACACACCGTTCCGAAGTAGATATTCCTGCCACCACTTTTCTTGCATCTGCTAAGAAAAGATTGGATCTCCCCCGCATAGAACAATCAAAGTGTAACCATTCGCACGCTTGTTAATGATAATGACAATGATCGGTATAAAATTTTACCACCGGAATCATTTCAGCGTGAAATGTTATTGGATGTCGAACAGAAATGCCCTTCAAGCGTAATGATATAATTTAACTATGATTTCCCCAGATGATTATTTCGGCTTATGGCGAAAAGAACGTTGTAAAATAATTGCTACTTATTTGTCCCCTTACGAAAAATGTTTTGCCCTCGCGTTTCGAAATCAGAGGATTGCGCTCGAAATCTTGACATAGTTATTAAGAGTTATTACTAATAATAATCGCAAGGGTGGGACACTGAATGGAAACCCGCACTCAAAACAATCAGCGAAATTGAACAATTAGGTTTTTTTTTCAAGTAGAACATGTCAGCCAGTAGTATAGTCGCGGAAGCTGTTCGTGACAAAGCTTGATTGTGTGATACAGGATGATGAAAGCTTTGTTAAAACAGATTTTAAATCAGAAAGCTTATGTACAGAAGTACCTGAAAAAACTTTTGTTTCATTTTCTCAAGCAGCACAAACAACAGGCTCCGTTGTGTTTTAGGTTGATTTGGCATCTTGCCATTACAGTAAGTCAGATCTGAGCTGGATAGAGAAAATTTTGGGTCATCTCTAAGCGGAATTAGGGTGTACAAAAAAGGTGTCCAAGAAGAAGTTGTATAAACTCGATTGGGCATTCTTAGAAAAATATACACTGAAAAAAATATTGATACTTTATCAAAAATTGGAAAAACGACCGAAAAACTAGAATCTCCTTAATATGTTTTTGAATAGTTTTATTATAATCCTTCAATTAAAGCCCAAATTTTAGTGCAAATCTGGTTAGTGTGCATTGATAAAGTGACAGTTAAGTTTGACGTTTGACTTGTTTAAGCGATACAAATGAACAAAAACCTTAATTATTCGACTACACTGGGGTCTCTTTTTACGCGGGGGATACGTACCGCATAAAATAAAACCGCGCAAAAAAACCGCGTAACTTCGGAAATCCGCGTAAAAAAAACCGCGTAACTTCGGAAATCCGCGCACAAAAAAACCGCGTAACTTTGGAAATCCGCGTAAAAAAAGCCGCGTAAAAAGAAACCGCATAAAAAACCGCGTAAAAAAGACCCCAGTGTATAATGACTAAATATTTCGAGAACGACTGGAAGATGAGTTTTTATAAGTATTGATGTCTTTCTCAGTCACAAACGACTAGACATACGATTTCATTCTTAAATTGCTCGACGTTTCGGCCATTTTTGAGGGCCCTTTTCAAGAGAAACTGTAAAGTTGTATTTTTATTGTTGTTAGAAAGTAGGTACAAAAAGTTACATAAAAACAATAAGTACAAACATATTTTGAACTCACTTTAGTCAAGTGATTTTTTGTCGAATACGGTGATTACCAACTAATCTGTATGATTTAAATGATTATTTTTTATCAAAAACGTGAAGTTTTGCAAATATTGGTCAGCAGTAGCTTCGTCAATTTTGAATTCACACTAATCAAATTTTCACCAAAATGTGGGCTTCAAGTTAAGGCTTAAAATAAAATTATTTGAAAAAAATCTTACAGCAATGCTTTATTTTCAATTTTAGTTTTTCGATTGATTTTGTAATTTTTGAAAATAAATTCAACTTATTTTCACGGTGTAATTTTCTTTAAACTGCCCAAACAATTTCCTATAACTTCTTCTTAGACTCGATGTTTTTAAAATTTAAATTTTCAGATTCGATTCGAAGAAATAGCATACAAAAATATTTACGCCATTTTTAAAAATCAGTCTTCAGCCGAATTAGTCTCGGGATCCGTGGAAAATGAATATTTTGTCATATTCGAAACTTGTGCAAAGTTTCATCCGAATCAGAGGATGTGAATTCTGATTACTTGCTAATTATTTCTGGAATTGCTTAGTTGCTTGTGAGAGATGCAGCTTAACGAACAAAGAAAAAAAATCTATGTCAAGGAAAGTGACCAAGATGACTGTGCAAAACTTTATGAAAACAGTCAAACGAAGGGCCCGTCAATTCATATTCACTGAAAGGAAAAGTAATGAAGTGAATATTTTTCTGTGTAAATGGAATCTGAAGAAATACGATTCAAGATTTTTCATAAAAAGTTCGACCAATTTATACGCATTCCTTTGTGAGGTCTCTAATTTAAAGAGAGACCCACGAAAAAAATAGTTTTTTTTTGTTTCAATTATACAGGTTTTAACCTTAAGGATATTCGCCACTTCGGGCCAGCTTTCTGACCCTATGTGCGGGGTTGGGGATCGAACTCAGGTGGGCTGCGTGAAATTCATCGACAAACCCATCACGCTATTTCCGACCCAAATTTCAAATTTGAAAAAGGCATTTAAAAAAAACAATTTGATACTTTTCAATGATTATTGATTCATGATATTTATTTATGAAAAAAGTTTGGTTTCGACAGGACGGTGCAACGTGCCACGCAACCAACGAACCAATCAATGTTCTGCAAACAATTTTTGAAAATCGAATTATTAGCAGAAATGATGATGTGAATTGGCCTCCGAGGAGCTGCGCTTTGCGGATTATTTTCATTAGGAAGCGGTTGAAGAAATGTTACGCTAACCATCCAGAAACAATTGAAAACCAACCATCCAGAAACAATTGAAAAGGCCAGAAACAATTGAAAATGTGCTCAAATATTGGGTGGATCGGATTGGCTACTGCCAAGTCAGTCGTGTAGGTCATTTGATCGAAATTATTTTTCATACAATTTTTGTAAATCAACCATTCGAATAAATGTATAATCATTGAAATCTATGAATCCATTTTTTATTTATTATTGCATTTATAAATTGGCATTAAAAGGGCGCCACGAACACCCTGTATGTTCGTGGCGCCCTTTTTTACTGCTGAAACACAAAATGTCACATTCTAATTTAGGAGTCCAAGAAGGGTTTGTTCCAGAGCTTATTTTAATGAGACTTTAAATTCTCAGCATCATAATACAAAAATTAAATGTTATTAAAAATGGTGGTTTGAAGAATTGACCTTTCCGAACATGAAAATCGATTAAAATATAGTAATCCTATTTTCCCAGCAACAGCATCTTACGGAAATACAGAACAAACCTCCTTCGCTGGTTCAAAATTCAATTAGCAGTCCCTTCGACTCGGTTGTTCCGCTGATTGCATCGTTCGAACAAAGGTCGTAGAAAGGAATCTCAACCCCCCCGGCCCTTTCGCCGAACGGTCGGTGATTGCAATCATGAAGATCAGCCTCATCGACGTTATTACAACCGCTCGGCAGAAGAAAAAAAAAGAATGCACTTTGCATTCAATAAGATTCCAGTCTCAGCACTCCTTCGAACTATTATTATTTCGATCTTTTGCAGATTTCCTCCGTTACGGAAAATCAAACCACCACCCGATGCGCAGCAGTCATTGAAGGGAGAGCACGAACCGCTAAAAGACGCCGAAAAGAGGGATGAAGTTTGCTTGTTTTGCTGCTTTTATTTTCCACTATAAGCCGCTGGTGGAGTTTCTGGAAACCGATGCTTATCTTTTTTCCTGCCTGCTGAAGACGACAGAAGGAGAAAATCAATTTTCCTTTATAGGTGAATAAAATCTAACGATTATGGGCAGTTTCTTTCTCAGTTCTTGTGTAATCGGGATGATCTGAAGGTGGGGGGGTTGCAACCGATCGGGTGCACGTTTGGGTGGTAATTTCCGAAGACAACGGCAGTTGGGACGTTCGATCTAATGTAGTGCCAATGATCGCGACAACGCCTGGAATAACGTTTATCGTTTGATTATTGTCCGTGTGATTGAGTTAATAAATATAAATCGCATGTGTTACAGCAGGTTCAGCAAACGACAACTTCTAGTAAGCTTTAGGATCGTACGGATGGACCCGTTTCTTATAGTTCTCATTGAACATTCTCATTTGAAAATAAATTATTTTCGTTGCACTGTTTGATTTAAGCGCGATTTTTCATTTCCTTCACGTTTCGCCTTCGGCTCATCAGTGCTATAGCAGTACAAATTGAACTGCCATTACCACCTAGCTGTTCAATGCGAGTCGCTAAGCTGATGGAAGGTCTAGTCTACTTAATTTGAACTGCTACTATTCGGATGGATGGTATGAAGGTTCTTCCAATTTGTGATTCGTTTCTCAGCAACTCAAAGCTGAAAGTTCATTTTATTCAATTTTATAAGTAAGATACTTTTTCAATTCACTTGCTTACATTTAGTCTTCTTAAAAATTCACTTACCTCAGAATATTACGTTTCACTAACGATCGAACGTATTTGCCTAATTAATAAATTCATTTTAATAAAGAATTGCATAATTGAATTTTACAGTATTACTTGCGGAATAAATATAGATAACCGCCATTCCGATCCACGTCGCTCCAACCAATAATTGCCGTCAATTTTATCCGGATCTTGAACAGTCACACCAACTGTCAACTGCGCCAGCCGCTGAATTGGTACAGTGATGCCAGAACAGCTAGCAGTACTGATGGGTAGAAGGCGAAACGTGAAAAACATGTAAACAAATATGTGCTTTTTGTACAAAAAAGTTACCCTGTATTTAAAAAAAGATCCATAATGCTCACGGTTTTATGTTTTCAATAGATTTGACTGTGGATTTAACCGTTGCAGTGAAACTTTTGGTTCTCAGAATGTTTTACGGCGTTGATTCGAAACAATTCTGACAGTTGATAACTATCAGACCATCAGAAGTGCTTACATGAAAGTGTTCCTCCGCATTCCTGAATTCTACTCTTTGATATTTTCCCTTCCATTCCAATCGAAGTTACCACTGAGAAGTGCAGTTGTCATATCCCCGTTCGAAACAGCTCGGATCGTCTCGCCACGATGCCCACCTTCAATGAGTCCGTGCTGGAGCTCATGTTTCTAGCAGCGAAGATAACCTCCCCGGGAGATCGGGTACGAGTGACCGAATGGATCCGTAAGTTGGTCGAAACGAATGCCGAGAAGAACACCCATCCGAAGCTGGTGGAAGAGTATCTGGACTATCTGAAGCTACTGCTTTCGTCCACGCCGATCTACTTCGTGGATCCCTTCAAAGGTTACCCACCGAAACAGCAACCGTTGGTTCCGCTGGCCGAGGCGTTGGGAATTGCACTGTGCAGTAAGTGTCCGTTTTTGCCCCCCTGTGGACCCCTGGCACCGGTGGTTTTGCATCGATCCGGCGATGACACGGCAACCATTTCGGTCCACCGGGATCCGGATGGCGAGGTGTTTTGCTATATGGCGATCGCTCCGAGGGATCCGTAGGAGATGGTTTATTTTACACATATGGAAATTGTAATGACACGGCTTTTAATAAAAAAATTTGTGCTATTTATTTTTTTGTTATTTTAATGTTTAACACCGAATACTTTCTTTTTCTTTTTTTTCTTTTCTTGGAGACGTCACCTCACATGAACAGACATTTTCAACTAAATACAAAAGTATACATTTATGGTTACGTTTTTCATATATCAGGACATTGAACATCAGCCTGAATATCAAGCGAATGAAATCTCATCTTGTTGATTAATGCTTGTTTTCTGAAGTTTAAGAATTATTGAGTATAGTCACTGGCCCATATCAATTGTCGCATTAGGCTTGCCAATCGATAAGTGTTCATTGAAACTGCAGATTTTTTGTGACTTTTCTCATGAAGTTTGGTCAATTAATAGGACTTTTCATTGCCTGGAATTGGAAAATAAGCTTGGAATCTCAAACAATCCGAATACCAAGGGGAAAAAGTTACACGGACTACCAATGGGGTAGAAAAATTACAGAGTTGTATACAAGATACAACTGAGCACAATGACATGAAAAACGAAGCAATTCTTAGGTTCCCCTAATTTGATTAAGATTGATGTACTTAACTAAAAACCTTTTTTAATTCACCTAGTGGTGTAATCAGTGTTGGTGATTGCCGATAATTTGACAAAAGCTGCTCGATATTTATCTATATTGTATACAACATTTTCAATCCGGTAGAAGATGCTAGAAGAACTCGTGTCTCTCAATGCATGAACCGTGAGAGATTTTTTCTACATTTCTTCGTTCCACTTCATACTCTGAGTATTCACGGCCCTCACAAAAATTACAGTCTGATAATGATCGTTGCTGTGTGGAATTTCCCAAGAGAGAATCACAAGTTGACAATTATCGCAGAAAATCGAATCGATGATTCGACTTGATGATTCTCATACTAGATTGCATTATTTCGAAACCCTTATGTGGAGCATTCACAGACATTTTCATAGACACAACTTATACATAGGTTATATGCACATCGTTAAAATAAGCGGCAATAGTAAAATGATTTTATCGCAATTATTCACTGCCCATACAGAATCAGATCGCGAAACGAGAATAAGCGACCGTTTGTTGCTTCAGAAAGAATCCCCACAGCAGGGTGCTAACCTTTGATTCTCAAACAGGTCATCGAGAGAAATTCGCTCTCGCACTGGTATCTATTCTATGTTAAATGAACCATGCCGGTTTTTGTTTTTTTTTTGTTTTTGCGATGATATCCGTCTCCCTTTGATGGCACTGATTCAATCGTGTGAAGAGTTGCCAATGAGCGTTCTTTGATACAATAAAGCCACCCTTGGATGTAATGATGCCTTTCTCATATTACTTATATTTCCAAAAATATCAATATCAAAAACTTTCTTTGGGTATGAACTAACATAACCTTTTCAATTTGTGAACAGTTATGTCAAGTTAAATAGAATTTTTATTTATTTTGCATCGTAGCACTAAATGATTAAACACACTTTACCGTCTAGATCTGGAACCGGAAGTCGGACCCGGATGAAATTAAATAACAACCTATGAGACAATAGGAACTTTTATTTGTACCTAAGTTTGTGGAAATCGATCGAATCATCTCTGAAAAAGTTGATTGAGTCTTGTTTTAGATTTTTTAATCACTATTTCCGGTACTTCAGAAACCGGCAACTTGGAACCAGTATACTGGGGTCTCTTTTTACGCGGCTTTTTTCAAGCGGATTTCCGAAGTTACGCGTTTTTTTTTACGCGGATTTTCAAAGTGACGCGGTTTTTTTCGGCATCAAAAAAGGCGGGTCAGTAATGTCAGAGACGAAACTGGATGTCGTGAATACGAAAACAACTGACATGTTCCTTAACACTTCCGAATATCAATTAGTTGATCAATTGTATGAATTCTGCAAGCATTCCCCTTTTTCACATTTTTCGCAAAAACAAAGAAGGCTTCACTTGATCTCGATTACTGTGAATTTTACACAGCAAAAAGTGCACAAATCTAATCAAACTGTTCTAGATTTGCAGTAAACTGAGGATATTTACCTTCGAATTGCAAAGAAGAAATCCTAATAGTTCTTTAGAAAACTGTTAGAGCCATTAGAACGGCTGATTTTGTGTGATGCTCTCCACCGTTGTCTTCTTTGCGTTGTTTTTTCATCAATGCAAACGACTGGCAGCTGTGTCGTAATCGCTCTTGTCGGAAGCGAAACTAGCTTTGCAAACGACACACAATACATCTGCTCGCAGTGGCAATAGAATCCAAACTGATCCAACTTTTGTTAAGAGGTTTCTTTTTACGTGATTTCGTTTGTAGCCTTTTCACTAATGGGCGGTCCTAGCGGTTAGAAAAATAACAGCATATAGAAATTTAATTTCAATTATTTCATTTCGGATTTGCATTTCATTGAAAGAAACTATCAGGAAAGCTGTACGGAATTCATTTCTGCCTTTCAGAAGGACCAAATTGTGGAACTCACTACGATATTAAACACTGTTCGGAACATTTTCCTCGAACGATTTGTTGCACAGCAGCAGATATTTTGTTCTCTTCCTCAGAACGCGTTCTGATTGGCTGGTGTTGACATGGGTCAAATGAGATAAGTTTTTCAATAGTGTACTATTGAAATACTTCAATGCTTTTGCTATACACGTTTAAGTTGAAAAATTTTGATTCTATTGGTAGTTAGATTATATAGATCCTTTCACAGATCACTGAGCTATGAGCTTTAAAAATAAGAGAAAGGCAAACGCGCCTTATGAATTATCCTCTTTGATATTCGTTTATTCCAAACGAATCAGGAAAGTGTAATTTTGAATGATAGGAGATTATGTCACAAAACTGAAAATTTTATCATATAATTGTGATCATGTTTCCGATGGCATGTAGCAAAATTTATGTTGATTCGTTAGATACAACAAGAGATATTCACGATCAAAAATATATCACTCTTTCAGAGGGTAAATTTTGAAAAGGCGTCCCATAAAGTAAGTCACATTCACGACAAACAAAATTTAGATTTTGGAAGTCTCAAAATGTCCCAAAGTCGATTTTCACAATAAAATTTTTTTTGATTACACCCGATCTGGTTCTTCTACGCGGTTTTGTTTTGCGCGATTTTTTTACGCGGTAGTTATCCCCCGCGTAAAAAGATTCCCCAGTGTATAGCCGAAGTCGGTTCGTTCAAGAAATAAACTAATATAGCCTATAAATTGAATCACTTTTGATCCAAATCTAGAAGAATTTTACCATTTTTGCATCGTTACTCTCAATGACGGTGTGCAATTTTAAACACGCTTTACCCTATGAAAGCATGATGAAATTCAATAGCAACCAATGGGACTGAAGGATTTTATATTTTATGAGCGACATTAATTGGCACATACTCACACACACGCACATACATTGCTCAGCTCGATGTACTGTGTCGAATGATATAGAACACTTGGCCCTCTGGGCCAATTTTCACTAGTAAATTTTTCAAAAGATTGCATAAACTTTCTATGTGAGAAAAGCTTTAAGTGTACTTTTATAGAAAAGCATCGTTATCATGATCTTTCAATAACCCTAATAAGTAGGTACTAATTGAATAAAAGACAAACTTACATTTTTTCACCTGAAAAATATAGATTTAAATGTGGCAACCTTGCACGCTATACGAAATTTAGCAGTTTGTACTAGTTTTGCATCGTCATTTTGAATGACGATTTAAATGTTTTGACAATTATCGCCCCCTACCCCCCTTTCAGAACCGGAACTCGGATCTGTATAAAATTGCACAGTTAATTTAAAGACAATGAGATTTTCAATTTGAATCGGTTTGTGAGATCATCGGTTTGTGGGGTTTCAATTTGTGAAAATCGGTTTAACCGTTGCTGAGAAATGCACAGCTTCGCTTTTGCATCGGTTGACCAATCAGAGCGATGCTTTCACTTTGATATATCGCTTACTCCTTCGAAACCGTCGAGTATGGCAGGGAAATCCGATATGCCAGCGATTTTTACCAGACAAAATACGACACTCAGTTCGGGTTTACATCTCATCCAAGTCAGTCGATAAAACAAAACCGCTTACGTTGGGGACAGAAGAAACCAAGTACAGTATTGTGTCATCGATCCTTATATTCGCAAAACTATGTCCCAATACGGAGAGATTCTCTGTATCGAAAAAGAAAAGTGGAAGAACTTTTTCCCCGGTATTCTAAATGGCGTACGTTTGTTACGCATACACTTGAGGAGGCCTATACCTTCTTATGTGACATTCGGTCAGATTACAAGAATACCGTGCAAATCACTTGTTACCTATGACAATCAGATGGCCACATGTCAATATTGCCAAAAAGCTGTTCACTACGGTAACCCATGTGATAAACCGGACAAGGAGACAACTATTCCAAATGACAACGATGCTTCCTTTACACCAACCCCAAGCAGCCCCAGTACACCTGTGACAGTCACCAACAACAGGGAAGTAACCCCTATAGAACAAAGTACACCAGCTGCAGTTAACAGCTTACCATCCAACCAACCAGCAACTGCAAACAATGTACAACAAGGCGCATATACAGCAACTAGCAACGAAATCAACAACAATACCGCGGCAATGGATGACGAGACGAACCACGAACAAACTGCCCCTCAATCCTCGCAGGAGGAAAATGGAAGCTCCTCTCGCCCTAGAAAAAGGGTGACAACGAGATCCAATACAAAAAAAATTTTCTCTAAAAACTCAGCTAAATCGGCCACGTAAAGCTTGTACGCAAATAGGCCTGAATAAAATATCTTTTAAATAAAAAAAAATACGACACTGCTCGCTACTAATCAAAATTTCAATCATTTATAATTGAAAATACGTGGCTTGATACATTCAAATCGAATCTTAGAAATATTTTCAATCAAATAATGAAATAATAATTGATACAAAATATACTGAGCTGTAAGTGTTTAAAACCTGACCATATTTCTACGTGTACTTTTCTTTGAGTTTCTGATTTGTACCCCTATATAGAAAATAAAGATGTGTTCCACATCAAAAAGACTCGTGTCAATTGGTGCAAAGAAATTCAATCGCGGCGCTTAAAATTTGGTGTATAACATCAACATCACGGTGACGAATCATGGATTTACTCATATGAGCCTGAAACTAAACAGGAGTCGACTGTATGGCTATGGGTGTTCCAAGAAGAACCAATACCAACAAAAGTTGTTTGCGCTCGAAGCACTTCAAAGAAAATGGTGGTTTGTTTGTTCGGTATAAACGGACATATCGCTAACGTTGCTTTATTAGAGGATCGTAAGACCGTCAATTCTGACTGATATACCACCATTTGTTTGCCAGAAGTTTTCCGTGAAATAAGGAAAACAAACTCAAGACGCAAAATCATTCTTCATCACGATAATGTACGCTGTCACACATCGGCTCAATCAACCGAATATTTGAGTACCAAAAATGTCGTGAATCGATAGCCCGCCCGCCGTATAATCCTGACTTGATATCTAACGATTTCTATTTGTTTCCTTCCGTGAAGAATAAAACGTCTGTGGAGAGCGATTCAATACTCCTGAAGAAGCTGTTGAATCGTTTAAAAACCGTTCAAAATGTTATTAAAATTTGTTCAAGTGTATGCAAAAGTGTGTTGATGATCTAGGAGAATATTTTGAAAAACGATGAAACCATTTCCGATCAAACAAAATACTTTCATTTTTAGGCTAAATACATAAGTAAAAACTCTCGGAGGCCGTCTACCAACAATAACTAATAATAACTTGAACGCATTAACATATCATTGAGTCAATGATTAGGAGTGTATCAAAAATAAGCTATCCACAAATTTTTCATTCAAATTATGATAAAAAACGATATTTTATTCAATCTAAAAATTGATCCTTTATTGTACGAGGTTAAACTTGAGCATAATGAAAACCGGCTGAAATTTAATTCATTCCTTCACGGATTTTCGAACTTTTGATCGAACGGTCTTCTTCAAGTTCCGGGCAAATGTTGTATCGCATTTTTTGGACGCTTGAGCGCAACTTTTTTGAACTCCTGCATGTTCCCAGCTGCCTTACCAGTTTTCTTGAAGACCCTTTTCACGATTGCCCAGTAAGGTTCGATGGGTCGAAGCTGAGGGCAATTTGGTGGATTGATATTTTTATCAACGAAAAACGAGTGGTTTTTGCATAGTGACCCGACGCTAAATCCGGCCAAAACAGTGGAGGTGTACTATGCTTCTTATATAAAGGCAGCAATCTCTTCTGGAGACACTCAGATCAATAGATTTCTGCGTTTATAGTACCGGTAGTGTGAAAAATGGTTGACTTTAAACCACATGAACATATTGTATGCCATACCAGTACCTTTCGAACGAATTTCTCCGTTTGAATCGACCTGTCCGCATCGCTCACATCCTCCCCATCGACGACAGTAAAGTACTGTGGACCTGGAAGGGTTTTTGAGTCCTCCTTTACAAAAGTCACATCGTCCATCAAAACTCATGCATCCGGACACTGCAAACGACGCAAATACAATTTCCGGGCCCTTGTTGTTGCTCGCTTTTTCTGTTCTACACTTTATTTAGAGATTTTCTGCTTTTTGTAGGTCTTCAGATGATTTCGCCTCTTGATACGCTGGATCATTCCGCGACACTCGTTCCTGCATTTTTGGCCAAATCATGTATTGACATTGATTTGTTCTTATTAATTATCGAATTTCTTGAATTGGATGGAAAGTTTTTAAATTAGTTTAATCCGAGGCTAAATAAACAGATATATAATAATCATACTCAAAACTAAATAGCTTACTATTTGCTACCCGTTTTGCACAACATTTACTTCTCTATGTTTCTTTCATTCTCTTCCGGCACTTCACCTTCATCGCTCACAGTGTAACGAACTACGCTTTGCGTAAAGATTCATGCTATAATTTTAATTTGAAAGTGTCTCGACTAAGTATGATATAACTCGATTCAGTTTGCTATAATTCAATAAAATTAGCTATAATTTGGCGAAGAAAGGTTGATAGAAAAAATCGACTTATTAATGTCATGATAAATATATAACCACCATGCCGTATAAGTTATTGCGCGCAAGTTATGGGCGCTGCCATGTTCAAAATAAACAACCGCCAAGATTTGAATAATAGATCCGAGGCAAATTGGTCGTAAGTGGTATCGCACTCGGTCATTCGACAAGTGAAATTGCTGGTGAACAGTTGTGTGAAAGCTTAAGTTCAAAAATGTAGTGCGCGTTTTTATTCTTTTAGAGGTGAGGAATAATAGCGAGTGTAGTTAGAGGAAAAGGTTTTAAATTATTTTCATTTTGATTTTCATAGATTCGAACCTTCAAGAGGCCACCAAAAACAAGCGAAATATTACAATTTACGTTCAAATAAAAATGCTCCAACTTACTCAGAAGGAGAAAAAGTGTGGAAGAAACATACAAGCTTGTCGAATAAATCTAAAGATTATTGCGCAAAACTTGGCCCAAAATATTCGGAAGCAATAATCAATCGTTTATTGGGCGACAGCTATGAATTAGTTGACGAAAAAGGGAATATTCCATGCAAACTTTTTAAAAAAATACTAAATTTGTAACGAAGAATATGTTACTAACATAGGATTAGCGAAACGCTTAAAAAATAAATTAGTTTATTTCTGGTTAGGCATCCAGAACAATATTTTTTCCAAAGCTGCTTAACCTATCTTAGTGTGTTAATATAAATTTGGGTTAGGAAAGGCAAAGGTACTTACGGGTTGATCGTTTTTTTTTTGTTTCTTTTTAAAAAGTTCAAGTCCTATCATATTTGCCGGCCCTGCAGGTGTTCCATATTTATAAGTTCGATTCTTCCCTCGCTGACGTACCTGAAATAGTCGAAAAAAGGGTTAGTGATAATAAGACATGTGGTTGAACCTGAAAACAAAGGAAAAAAGGCATTAGTAATATACACAAACAAATAATAATCATAACGAATACTCAGCTGAATATTTGCCGGAGTCCGTTTCGGAACCTGTGTAGAAATCCGGAATGGTACTTTTAAGTCCAAGGTCGCCGGAGCCATAAGTTTCCTAAATCCTGAGGGTCAAGGTTAACTTCCAAACAGTTGGTGAACACCTCGAACGAAAAAAAAACCCTGCAAAGAAAACCGGTATTTAAAACTTACAATTTATTCAGAAATTTTTACTTACCAACTTTGTTAACAATTAGGGTAGTTTGAAAAATAAATAAATAAAATCACTTAGTACACACGCGAGTTATAATTACGGATATAGTTTCTAATTGTCGTCTTGACGTTTTTCTCCGTACGACAATAACATAGAACATTAACTAGACCGCGATCTAAATCTGACGTTTATACTGCCAGCATCTCATGCGGAGGAATACGCATGCTGTCAATTTTTGAAGACAATATTTGTTGCGATATTTTAGGGGTTATCAATCAGATTACGTTTCGAAGTAAGTTTTTTGAGTCGAGTTAATAAAATTTGATGTTTACGCGCGGAACATTTACGTTTAGCTAGGGTTTCAATCGGCATGATTGAAAATGGCAATTTTAATTCCTTTTCCGTTTAAGTAGCCTTTTAGAGAAACTACAGTCTTTCCGTTACGCTTATTCCACCTCAGTCAACTGTTTCGTTTTTTCAGCGTTCGCTTTAGGGTGAAATGTAGCGTCATAAAATGCGTGCAAAATTTTACCCGCTTCAGTTGAACGAACCGTCGCACAAAGCATACCAAGAAAAACGGACACATAGAAACAAGAACTTTTTTCAATGATTGAGCGCAGTGGGTTCACCTCTCGTTATATTGACTTGTAAAAAAGACTGGACGTAATGGATTTTCGAATCTTTCACACTTTGAATATATGCTAATTCAATCGTTATTGTTAGTGATTACTCTTACACTAGAGCTATGAATAATGAGTAATTATGAATGACTAACATGAGGCTATATGTATATGTATTGACCAACTTGCTAATCATGTATATGCCTGAGTTTAGTAGCAAGCATGGATTCTCCTTCAAAAGAACGATTGAAGACAAGAGAACATTCAAGTATTTTTGATATCTTTGCCAGTCGTTCACCAGGCCCTTCCCGCCGATAAGATAGAATTTACGTAAAAGTATTTACTTGACATGCATGATAGAACGCGGTCGAATTTACTTATCGAATACATTCAATGCCAATATATTCCATTCTAATTGACTTTTATTATCATCTTCGAATAAGTAGAAAGTATTATTTATGTTGTGTCAATAAGATCGTAGCACTAGCCATGTAATCGAAGCTATGCTATGAGTCGGCTGCGAATTCTGTTAAATCAGAAAGGCCAAATTTCTCAAAAGGAATGTAATTCTAAGACTTCCACACCCAGACATTTTCCTGGTGTAGATTCAGTATTCTCCCATTACTGTTCCACCACTCCTGGTCTGCGAAGTCTGTTGAAACAAATGGTCATATTCAACAATAAATGTAATACCAAGACCTTGCAATGCATTGAATTTAACAGAATTGCACATTATTAGCATTATAAATGACAGTTACTTATAAAATAAACGATATCTTACAATACTCATTTTATTGTATTCAACTAGTTTTTATTTCAACAAAAAACCCAATGCTGCATAAATTCGCGTCATTATTTTGTATGTAATTTTTGCTCACGATATAATGCCACCGTGCCCACCGTGCATTTCTCACACCACCTCAATGCGAAACAGCAGCGCGCAAGCAATAAAAAAAATGCAGAAAAGTTTATGTAAACTTTTTCAATTTTCGGTTGTTTTAGCTAATATTTTATAATTTTGAGTTGCATTATCAGATTCTTTGTGAAATTCTGCTACAAACACTACTTTTCAGTTCTAAAATCATCCCCGTGGAACGGAACAGTAACCGTTTATAAATTTCAAAAACCAATTACGGCTCGGCAAAGCAAAATTTCAAAATTCTAAGAATACTTAGTTATGATAAATTTGATTTCGAAAACTTAAGTGTTTTTGGTTTTTTGAAAATCGGTCTAGTTTTTGAATAATTGATCACAAACGCGATTTTCGCATTCCGCTACATTTCACCTTATATCGACGGAGTGCAACCATTTTGTAGATTGTCGGGATTGGCGATTTTAGTTCGTTTTGCGATAGGAGTAACCGCCAAAAGATCCCCTGAGTAAATCTCAAAAATTGTCGGGCAAAAACGCGACTGGTGGCCTCTTGCTTCGCGAGAGTGGCGCAAAGGCTACCAGTTTTCCAAAACTTAATTCTGGTGATTTTGGCAACGGTTACAACAGAAGGCCGCTCCAGTCGATGACCAACATGCGGACCACCCGCCGGGTAATCATAATCTGGGGGTGCTTCCCGTGGACTAATCCTAGACCTAGTGAAATTATCCTATTCTTCAGTACAGTTCAGTATGCCTATTAAAAAAATTGTAACAAAAATAGTTTACTGGTTTGATTGCTCCTTGCTTGTTCTTAAAACCTTTATATTCTCCCAAAAATCATAATACGGAATAAAGTTATGAGTTGAAATCCTTTTAGTGAGACGAAAAATACTATTGCGGGATTATTAGCTTTTCAGAAAAATTTTCATCTCTTTCGTTCAAAAAAATACATGCCCAACTTGAGTGTCTCGGTCTTGGTCTCAGCCGGAGCCTCTTAAACTTGAAAAATTTCTTTGTAAACCCTACACTTAATACATAAATTCCGATCCTCATCGAAAAACGGGAACTACTGGAACTATGTACAGCGCTCCCCACTTGATGAAGAATGATTTGGAAAATCGATTCAAGTGAACGACTTTGATATGTAAACCCTTTTGTCTAGTCTCATTTCGTGAATCTGTTACTGGATCCAAGAAGACCCAATGGTAAAAATAAAAAAAAAACTGATGCTCTCATGTGGTGTCAACAAAAAGTTCTTTCGCTTTGACCTTTTTCCGGCTGACAGAAGTCGAGCAGATCATTTTTCTGTGAATCGTCTGAAGAGCGGGTTAAAATATGCGCACAATTTCAATCAATCGTCCGACCCTCTCGATAGCATATAACTATATAATTTTGACCAATTCTGACCGACCGACATATGGTCCCTTTCGAGATCCGTGAGCCATCCTTCCGAATGTCCGTTGTTCACTATTGAAATGATACAGCCGATATAGATTGTAGAGGCTGACTTGAATTGCCATGTTTGGGATGGTGGTGTTTTCTAAAAATAGAAAATACTAAACATGACTCGCTTTTCTGTCTTTAAAAGTGCAGTACAGAAATTTTGCATCGTCTGATTGATCCTTCCTCTTACATAAATGTTGATTCCCAACTCGCTCCTGCAGACAACTTCCTGTTTTCAATTTCCTGCATACACATGTGTTTGTTTTTTCTTCTTCTTTCTTTTCTTTGTATGATAAAAGGGTGGCAGAAGACGCCCTCTGACGCAAGATCCTCCTCCAGCAGGGCAAGTTTCCTAATCTAAAATATATAGGAGCACGCTCACACAGGCCAAGTTTAATTGAGTTTTCAAAATGGATTAAAAATCAATTTGTGCTTCGGACCGGCAAGTAGAAAATAAAGAAGGTTGAAGGGTTTCGTGTTCACGTTCGGGAATAGAAAAAGAAAAACAGAAGCAAGTGCCGTTCCCCGTTCACGGAAAAACGCTGACTGGGTAATTATCCTGTTATGGAAAAGGAAAGCCAGTTGTAAGAAATGGAATTTTCATCATGCAACTTTCTAGTCCGTGAACCGTTCGTTCAACTGGTGGGCAGATATCCGGGCGGCACGAGTAGACTTTCGAATCAACAAAAGTGTGGCAATTTTCGTGGCCGAAACTAGTTAGGCAGTACAGGAACAACGCCGAAAAGGTAGAGCTTCCGGTTGGATCTCCCAATACCGACCCCGGGTCTCGTTATCCAGGTTGAGTAGTACTTCTGATGAAGTTGTTACCATTCCCAATAAAACTTGAGTTGAAAATGCTTTCCGGGTACGAATGAATTGTTCCAGACGCTTTAAATTGACTTGGAGTTTAGTCAAATTGGTTTCGGACTAGAAATGTTCTGTGAAGCAACGAAAACTATTACCGAGGGCAAAAAAACTCAACTGCAGTGCAATGGCAATGCAATTACAAATCATGCGTAAAACTATTATCACAAATCGGTTGTCGGTGCTGTCACAGGCACATATCAGCTGTTGAAACAATAACTTTATTCGCCGCCGGCACGACGCAATTCCGACAACTGTTTCCAATTGCGATTGTTTTCAAATCAAATTGCATTAATTACTATCATAATTGCATACCAATTGGCTCATGAGGACCGTGCTCAAGCAGCCATAGTTGCCACAAAATTCCTCTCAGCATATTTTCAGCCATAATCAGAACCACAGAGCAATCAATTATAGTACATACATTGAGTGGGGGGTGGTGGGAAGTAGGAGGACGCAGAAAAAATCCACCCCAACTATCAGGACTCTTCAATGATTTTCCAATGTAGGCCCACAGAAGGGCAGTAATTAATTTAATAATTTTGAAACTGTAATCATAATTATGCGAAAATAAAAACATTTCGCTGGAGGAGAATTTAATTTGTTGTATAATTTAATTGGAATTTACTTACGTTGCGTTACGTTTTGTGGTAAACAGGCTCCCGGAATCGGTTGTAATTATTAAATAATTTGTACGGTACGTTATCTAAAACGATAACGGCTATTGTTTTATATTGAGCGGTTCGATTGAAAATTTATGGAATAACTATCATCAGTCCTGACATTGGGATGCAGTTATGAAACGTTGTATAGCAACCAAAAGTTTAGATATAAGAGACTTCACTTTGCTCTATAAATATAACGAACTTCGCATCAATTCGAAAAAAATTGGCAGCACTCTCTCTAATGTAAATGGAACTTTTTGAACAAGTAGAATTTGTCCCAAAAAAAAACACTTGGCATAATTGAAGAATCCAACCAACACTTTTGCGATCGCTGCGCTGCCCGAGTGGCGAGCTTTGAACTAAACGATGGTGATAGTTTTCAGATTTTGCTTGAAGATTCGAACAAAATGCAGGGTTTTTATTTTTTTTCTTATGAATCGAATACTAACATACAAAAACGTGTGAAAATTTGGTTAAAAAATCGATCAATAATGATTCAGTAACTTTCCGTGGTATGTTTGATTGATATTTATGGAGAAATCGTAAGATGAAATACGAAATTCGAAGAAGTGAGGTTGGGTACTGTTTTCATATCTGGGATATTCTTTGTTTTTTGGGTTGGATTTTGAGATTGATTGATAAATTATGATCAAAAGTTTTATGACTAGTCTATTTACTCATGTTTTATCATCTGAATCAAATCTGTATGTGAACTGAAAATTTCAAATTTCATCCGAGATTGTCAAGAGTATAGGACAATTTGAAATCATATGTTTGATTACAACACGTGAATAATCGTTTTTCTTACCCATATTTGTAAGGTTTTGCCATCTGCATTCTTTCAAACTCAGGTAAATTGATAAAAACGTCAAAAATTTTTCTAAATACATGGGATATGTCAAAACAATCACCATAACGCTATCTCGTGGTGACCACGCTGATTGGATTGTTCAATTGGTTTTGCAAAATTCATCCAGACTGTCTTCTGAAAAGGGCTAATCTTTTCTGACCAACTTTTTCAAAAAGTTATTGTCAAAAAATGATAAATCCTACAGCAAAGTGATTTTCAGTCAGATTTTTTAATAAAAACTCTGAAAAAATCTTTATCGAGTCCTACACTTCAAAAACTTGATTTTGATAATTTCAAATAGATTTACAAAACCCACGATAGATGATTAAGCTCCCTACCAACCGATCATACATTGCAAGATGGTCACATTCAAGGTAAAAAATTTTTTATAACAAAAATTATTTCTTGTCCAAACCGATTTTTTTATCCGGTGTCTTTTTATCAAAACCTAAAATGCTAAACTGAAAGTCATCATCATCCAAGATTCCAACGAATCTCAATTTGCGAAGAAATTTTACCGAATACCCTATTGCTAGTTGCCAGACATTAACAGAAAGTGTCAGTGCTGGATAAGAAAAAGTTTTTGTTAGAAAAACTTGTTTCCCTCTCAAAACATCCTTTTCTCAATATATGGAAGGTTGGCAGAGAACTTAATTTTCGATGTTGGGACAAAATTTCATTCAAATAAAGAATTGTGTTTTGTTTTGCATTTCACTTCAAATTTTTAAGATCGGTTTTTTCATTGTGAAATTGGATTAGTATTTTCTTCAGTATTTTCATTCGAAAATTGGACTTATTTTGAGAAGCGCATACCAATTTTTTGTAGGATTTGTCATTTTTCTGTTCTAGTTATTTTCAAAAAATTGTCTACATCATTATTGTAAAATAATTTTAGCAAAGTTGCTTTTTGTTATAAAGTGTATATTTTGCAAACTCCTAATACAATTTAGTATGAAATTCGTCTATTAGAATTCTACACTGCAAAAAATCAGTATACACAAATTTGAAGTCACTTTTCATAAAAACACCATTTTCTAATTCCATGAAACTTTCTCCGTTACCTTCCAACCGTCCATGTATTATAAGGCGGGCATTTTTAGGAAAAAAAAAGTGTTTCCAACTAAAACTTTTTCTTGTCCATTACTAATATTTTTTGCACATATCGGGCCACCAGTATTCTACGAAATCTTCTCTTGAATTAAGATTCATTAAATTTTTGAATGGTGATGACTTTTAGCTCAGTTTAGTTTTCAATAAAAAGACACCGAATTTTTTTTTTTGAAAATAAGTTTTAAGTCAATTTTTTTCAGTGTAATACTCGATATGTAAATAACACATGGATCAATAAGTCCCGAGACTAACAATAGAAACAACATTTTTTTTGCAAAATTTTTTTTTATTCATCAACATAATCACCATGTAGGGTGATACAATGGTTCCAACGTTTTTCCAATTTTTCAATACCATGTTTATAAAAAAATTTATCTTTCGCTTCAAAATAAGCTTCAGTTTCAGCGATGACTTCCTCATTTGAGCCAAATCTTTTTCCCTGGAGCATTTTTTTAAGATCAGCAAAGAGCCAGTAGTCACTGGGGGCTAAATCTGGCGAGTATGGGGGTGGGAAAGCAGATCAAAGCCCAATTCGTTCAATTTCGCCATTGTTTTCATCGACTTGTGGCAGGGTTTTTGTTTCATCGAAAGCAATCGCGGCACCCACTTGGAAAAAACCTTTTTCATGCTCAATTTTTTATTACACTTCCATATGATATCTGTGTAATCTCATCAATCTCACGGAGCTTCACTTTACGATCTTTCATTATAATTGTTGTCACTTCACTCTCATTTTCCGGTGTAACGGCTTCCACAGGTCTACCCGAGCGTTCCGCGTCATTTGTGTCGGTACGACCACGTTTAAACTCGGAGAACCACCGACAAATCGTTGCTTTTGATGGACAACAGTCCGGATAACATTTTTCAATCCATTGTTTCGCTTGCGCGGTGTTTTTACCCATTGAAAAACAATGTTTTATCAAAACACGAAACACGGTTTTTTTCCATTTTTTAAACAAACTACAAAACGACTTTACTCCAACCTCGATAACTCAGCTGTTTCTGGTCGGATCGACTTAAAATTTTGACCCGTTTCAAGCAAAGGTTAGTACTGAAGAAAAACGTGGTTACTGGTTTACTACGAGCGCCATCTCTGCTTTAGTCTCGGGACTTATTGATCCATGTGTTATTTTGTTTTTTTTTTTTGAAAATTTTGCTGATTTTGTAAGAATCGCTTTTGCAATACTTTTTTGTAGGCTTTGTCATTTTCTATCAATTTTTGTTTAAAAAAGTTTAACACTTTTTTAAAGACAGTACACGGAACCGCAAAACAATAACCGTTCAATAACCTAATTTTTGGTGAAGTGGCTCTAGGCTGATTCCGTAAGGCACGTGTTTAAAAATACTTAAAGATGAGTTATATTTACTCTACAGTTGAATGTTATTGACTCAGTTTCAGGTTGGTACGATTTACTTAAGTTTAATTCTTTTTTTAAACGAAACTCTCGCTAGTGGGTGGTTTTGCTCTTTGTATTTTGACAACAAAGGAAGGAGCGAATGAAAGAAAAGATTCAAAAGAACTCAAAATTAAGTGAAAAGAAGTCAAATAATAGGTAGTTTTCATTTTCCGTGTAGATAGATTTTGGAAAAAAGTATGCTAAGTGACATTTTAGTACAAATAAAAGCAAAAAGCGTGAAATTTTCTCTCTTCCTCTGGACTCTCCAGAAATTGATGGCGTAAAAACAGCAAGTACTCCGCGAGCGTGTTGAACATTTTTACAAAACGCATGGTAATCGTAGAAAAAAGTATACGGTAGACCACTTTCGAACCGAAAACTTGCCCGTAAGTACAGTATACCGGATCCTAGCATCCCTGAGCGTGGAGCTGAAGACCGGTAGCGTTCTTCCGGCGAAGATAATGACGAAGAAGAAGAATGAAGCATTAATAAAGCTATTCGACAACAAGGACGGAACGAGTTTACGTGACACCGGCCGAAAATATCACTGCACCCATACGCATACCCCAAGCAACCACAATTACTTAAAAAATCCACTTTCTTGCTGCTTAAAAGTATATGCGGAACTTTTGAGAACTTGAAAGTACAGATCAAGTTTCGCGTGAACTTTCTAGCTGTTTAAGAAAACACGTGGCAATTTTTGACAGTTCGAAGTACAGAACAACATTCAGTAATAGCCGTTCAACCGAGAAGGTTGTGTATAGAAGCGTACAGTTTAATAACGCTGGTTAGTTTACACGCGTTAAATACGACAACGGTTGAACTACAGGTAGAGACCTGTTGGCAGCAGCCGTTAAAACGTAAAATCGTGCTGCATAAGAGAGCCCTAGTGCTGGGCCAAGCTGGTGAAGGAAACAAGAAAGGGCGTTTCCCAAGCTCTACCCAGGCCACAATATACAGCCACAAGTGCTGAGCAGGAGAGTGCAAAGGCACATTGAAGAAGAAGAGTGCAAAGGCACACAGAAGCAGGAGAGTGCAAAAGCACATCGGTGCGAAGGCACTTCGGTGCAGAAGCATATCGGTGCGGAGCACAAGGAAGAAGGAGACAAGACAACTCGGTCTTTCCACTGCCATACAACACGCAGGTATACACCGGTGACCTGCGCTGGTTACAGCTGGCGAAGACGAAAGCAAATCGGAATTCGAGTGGTGCTGGATGTCAAGTAGCAGTAGCATCACATCATATTCTATCGCTACAGTGAGCTTCAGCATTGTATCAACGTCCAGATACATCCAACAAGAACATCTAGAGCAACGAGGATCTACACGGCAGTGCAACGGAGATAGACAACAATTTCAAGGTAGAAGTTTTTTCTTTTCCTTTTGATTGAGTACTGTGTAGTGTTGGTTTCATTTTTTATTTTAAAGTTTGATTAAAAATTTTAATGTGATGGATGAATCCATGGACGTAAATCCTAGCATGAATCCTATACCCCCACGAACGAAAAAATATCAGGAGAGCTCTTCTGGGCCTTGGATAGTCTTTTTTAGACGTATATCAAAGCCATTAAACATTTACCAAATTTCTAAAGGTTTGACATCACGATACTCTTCAATCAAAGAGATCATAAAAGTAAATAACGATAAAATTCGTGTTGTGGTAAATAATTTGAAACACGCGAATGATATTGTCTCTTCGGAACATTTCATTAAAGAGTATAAAGTTTACATACCCTCCAAAGATGTCGAAATTGACGGTGTTGTTACCGAAGCGAGTCTTTCGGTAGATGATTTACTCAAGCATGGTGTTGGTCGTTTCAAGAACTCTATGCTTGAGGGTGTGAAAATACTGAAGTGCAAACAACTGTACTCAGTAGTTTATGAAGAGGGAAAAAAAGTTTATCGCCCATCAGACTCGTTTCGAGTGACATTTGCCGGATCTGCGTTGCCGTCCCATGTCTATGTCGATAAAATTCGCCTCCCTGTTCGGCTTTTTGTTCCAAATGTAATGAATTGTACGAACTGCAAAAAATTCGGACACACAGCTACTTACTGTAGCAATAAACCAAAATGTATTAAGTGTGAAGGACCTCATAAAGATAATGATTGCAACAAGGAAATTGAAAAATGTATTTATTGTGGGGAAAGTCCTCATGAGGATATTTCAGTATGCACTGCATTTAAAGTGCACAAAGACAAAATTAAGCTTTCTTTAAAAGCACGGTCTAAGCGCACATATGCAGAAATGCTTAAAACGGTCATTGATGTCCCCCCTTTGGAAACCGAAAACGGGTTTTCAAATCTAGAGGAAACAGAGGACTCTGACTCTGACGAAAATAGTCAAGGTAATTCGTTTATCACTACCCAAGGGTCAGTTAAGAGAAAGAAGTCTTCTTCCAAATTACCAAAAAAGACACCTAAAGTTTCATCTTCAAAAAAGGATCCCCGTGTTAAACAAAAAAAGTCAAACCCAAAGACTGTGCCTCCTGGTTTGTCAAATTCACAAACCAATCCAGGATCTAGCACAGAAAAAGGTAATAATCCTGTGGGCTCCATTTCACAGCCACCAACAGGATTACTGAAGTTTTCGGAAATTGTTGAATGGATTTTCTCAGCATTCAATATATCTGAACCCTTAAAGACCCTCATAATGGCATTCCTTCCAATAGCTAGAAATTTTTTGAAGCAGTTATCAGCTCAATGGCCAATTGTCTCAGGTTTTGTATCTTTTGATGGATAATTTATCACCCGCCGCAAATGATACAATCACTGTCCTGCAGTGGAATTGTCGAAGCATCATGCCAAAACTTGATTCATTTAAAATTTTATAGCATAGTCAAAAATGTGATGTATTTGTTTTATGCGAAACATGGCTTACTTCAAACATAGCTTTAAATTTTAATGATTTTAACATTATACGTCTCGATAGAGACTCTCCGTATGGTGGAGTGCTTTTGGGAATTAAGAAATGCTGTTCCTTTTATAGATTAAACATCCCTTCAACTTCTAGTATAGAAGTTGTTGCTTGCCAAATAAACATTAAAGGCAAAGATATTTGCATAGCTTCGGTTTATATTCCTCCAAAAGCACAAGTTGGACAGCGACAGCTTAATGAAATGGTTGAAGCCCTTCCTGCTCCACGATTGATTCTGGGGGATTTAAATTCGCACGGAATGATGTGGGGTTCCGTTTACAATGATAGCAGATCATCTTTAATACAAAACATTTGTGACAATTTTAACATGACGGTATTAAATATGGGTAGCATGACACGGATCCCAAGACCTCCTGCACGCCCAAGTGCATTAGATCTATCTCTTTGCTCAACATCAATTCGACTAGATTGCACCTGGAAAATATTGCCTGATTTACACGGTAGCGATCATTTACCAATCATCATCTCAATTAGCTGTAACAAATGTATTGCTAATTCAGCTAGTATTCCATATGATTTGACAAAAAATATCGACTGGATTAAATACCAAAGTAGAATCTCTAGTATTTTGAATTCAATGGAAGAGCTCCCTCCACTTGAAGAATATGACTTCCTCATTTGTTCGATTCTGGAGGCAGCAGAACAATCCCAAACTAAACGCTTTCCTGGGCCAACGACTAACAGAAGGCCTCCCAACCCCTGGTGGGACAAAGAGTGCTCAGAGGCTAAACTCGCAAAACAAAATGCTTGCAAGACGTTTCTAAAACGGGGAGGAGGAACTCCTCAGAATTTTGAAAAACTTATGGTTTTAGAAACCAAGTACAAGAGCATACTTCGAGCCAAAAAATGTAGCTATTGGAGACATTTTGTCGAAGGTTTGTCAAGAGAAACCTCAATGAGCACTCTTTGGAATACGGCCAGACGAATGAGGAATCGTAACGTGGGCAATGAGAGTGATGAATACTCGAACCGATGGATATTTGACTTTGCTAGGAAAGTTTGCCCAGATTCTGTTCCTACGCAAAGCATTATACGGGAATCTCCTCCAAATAATGGTTTTATTAATAACCCATTTTCAATGATGGAATTTTCTATAGCACTCTTGTCTTGTAACAATAACGCCCCTGGGTTGGACAGAATTAAATTCAACTTGGTGAAGAATCTGCCCGACCTCGCAAAAAGACGTTTGTTGGAATTGTTCAACAAGTTTCTTGAGCAAAATATTGTTCCGCCTGACTGGAGACAAGTGAAAGTTATCGCCATTCAAAAGCCGGGGAAACCAGCTTCCAATCACAACTCATATAGACCCATTGCGATGTTGTCCTGCATCAGAAAATTGTTCGAAAAAATTATTCTACGACGTCTCGACACTTGGGTCGAGACGAACGGTTTGTTGTCAGATACTCAGTTTGGCTTCCGTAGAAATAAAGGGACGAATGATTGCCTTGCATTACTTTCGTCTGACATCCAAATTGCCTTCGCTCAAAAGCAACAAATGGCATCTGTATTTTTAGACATTAAAAGAGCATTTGATTCAGTTTCCATTGATGTTCTTTCAGACAAGCTCCACCAACATGGACTTCCAGCGGTTATAAATAATTATTTGCACAACCTTTTGTCAGAGAAGTGCATGTATTTTTCACATGGCGATTTGGCAACATTCAGAATTAGCTACATGGGTCTCCCGCAAGGCTCATGCCTCAGTCCGCTCCTCTATAATTTTTACGTGAATGACATTGACAGCTGTCTAGTAACCCCATGTACACTAAGGCAATTGGCAGATGATGGCGTGGTTTCAGTTACTGGGCCCAAAGCTATTGATCTGCATAAGCCATTGCAAGATACCTTAGATAACTTGTCCGTTTGGGCTGTTCATCTTGGTATCGAATTCTCTGCGGAGAAAACAGAGTTAGTCGTCTTTTCAAGAAAGCATGATCCCGCGCAGCTTCAGCTCCATATGATGGGAAGAATGATCCAACAGGTTTTAACTTTTAAATACCTCGGGGTGTGGTTCGATTCCAAATGCACGTGGGGAGGACACATTAGGTATCTGATAACGAAATGCCAACAAAGAGTAAATTTTCTTCGAACAATAACAGGATCTTCTTGGGGTTCTCATCCGCAAGATCTAATAAAATTGTATCAAACAACGATACTTTCAGTGATGGAATATGGATGCGTTTGTTTTCGTTCCGCTGCAAACTCTCATTTTATCAAACTTGAGCGAATTCAGTACCGTTGTTTGCGAATTGCCTTAGGCTGCATGCACTCGACACATACAATGAGTCTTGAAGTTCTGGCGGGAGTTCTTCCATTAAAAGATCGATTTTGGGAGCTTTCATCACGCCTGCTTATAAGATGTGAGGTGCTGAATCCCATGGTAATTAATAATTTCGAACGACTAGTCGAGCTTCGATCTCAAACAAAATTTATGACAGTATATTTTAACCATATGTCACAGGAAATCAACCCTTCAAGATATATTCCTATCCGTGTCAGCCTCCTAAATGTCCCTGACTCAACTTTATTTTTCGATACATCCATGCAGCGCGAAGTGCGTGGAATCCCGGATCATCTACGCTCGACGGAAATCCCAAAAATATTTTCAAGTAAGTTCAGGCATATTGACTCTGAGAAAATGTTTTATACGGACGGATCGCGAATTGAAGAAGCGACAGGGTTTGGTATGTTCAACAATAATGTTTCAGCCTCATTTAGGCTTCAAGAACCTGCATCTGTTTATATAGCAGAGCTAGCAGCAGTTCATTATAGTTTGAGTGTAATCGTCACATTATCTCCAAACCATTATTTCCTCTTCACAGATAGTCTGAGTGCAATTGAAGCCATTCGCTCAATCGCTGCTGGCAAAAATGAACCGTTTTTCTTGGGTAAAATAAAACAGTGTCTGAACGACATATTGAATAATAATTATCTAATCACTATAGTCTGGGTCCCGGCTCATTGCTCCATTCCAGGCAATGAAAGAGCCGATAATTTAGCCAAACGTGGTGCTATTGAGGGTGAAATTTATGAGCGACCGATTGCTTTCAACGAATTCTATAGCTCGTCTCGCCAAAGAACACTTGCCAGCTGGCAAGCATCTTGGGATAGAGATGATCTGGGTCGGTGGATGCACTCAATTATTCCGAAAATATCGACAAAGGCATGGTTCAGGGGACTGGATGTGAGTAGAGATTTCATTCGTGTGATGTCCAGACTCATGTCCAATCACTACACGTTAGATGCACATCTCCTTCGAATTGGGCTCTCCGAGACTAATCATTGTGCTTGCGGAGAAGGCTATCGGGATATTGATCATGTCGTTTGGACATGCGTGGAGTATCGTGATGTCAGATCTCAACTAATAAATTCTTTGCGTACCCAAGGTAAACTATCCAATATTCCAGTTCGAGACATTCTTGCTTGTCGTGACCTTTCATACATGAAACTTATTTATCATTTCATAAAGAAAATTGGAGTTTCAATTTAATAAAGGCCCCTTTTAAGACTTAGTTCTGATCCCAGCTGCGTCCATGAGTTCAACCAATAGCTAAATTAGAATAAAAATTATGTAATGATACAAACAAACTCGAAACAGTTTATGAAATTATCAACAAAATGTCTGAAAATAACAGCTTATTTTATAATTTATAGAAGTTAATCGTTTGGTTCAAATAATATTTCCGAGTAGATTTCATAATTAATGACGAGTTACCTAAGATGATATTTAAGCTATAAGAGAATATGTTTTAATAAATTCAAAACGTTGTGACTATGTTAGAATTAAATTAGGATAAGAATATTATGTAAAAGTGATGCTACGGCGAAGAAAAACTTAAGAAATAAACGTATTTATGGAAAAAAAAAGTACAGAACAAGTTCTTCGTGAACTTTATCGCTGCATAGAAGCTGGACAATGTATTCTAGAAACAGCTTAGACGTTCGTTCGGTTGCGTCACGCGAACTTTCAAGTGTGGATAATTACTTAAAAATGGGCTGTTTAGAATGCTATTGATGAACTTTGAGAGCTGCTTAAGCCAAATCAGTCCCTGTTATCTGAACATTTAGTTAGTTGGGACCATACCTCAAGATGGAGGACATCATCTGTCGGAAGAAGACTCCAACAGATGATGTCCTCCATCTTGAGGACGACAGATGAGATCCCCCGAGTACATGGACCAGCTGAAGTACCGGCGAATGAGTACCGCGAGAACTACTCGCAGTACCGGCGATCTACCGCGGGACGTCGTTCTTGTTGGACGACGAAAGTTACTTTCCGCTTTCGAAGACCCACATTCCAGGAAATGACAGCTACTATTCTCTATTGAATGCTTTCGAGATCGGATTTCACTCAATTTTCTCGGAAATAGCCTAATCCATTTCGACAAACTTAGACAAGGAAAGCTTTTAGCGTATTAATCGCTCACTAGCAACTCTTCACACGATTCAATCAGTACCATCAAAAGAGAGACGGATATCATCGGAACAACAAAAACTCGGCATGGCTCATTTAACATAGAATCGACACCAGTGCGAGAGCGAATTTCTCTCGATGACATTTCTGAGCATCAAATGTTAGCACGCTGCTATGGGGATCCTCTCTGAAGCAACAAAACGGTCGTTTATTCTCGTTTCCCGATCCGATTCTATACAGGCAGTTGATAATTGCGATAGAATCATTTTACTATTGCCGCTTATTCTAACTATAGGGACCGTGCACGATTACAAGTAGCGCCATTAGTGGCGAATAGGCGAAAACACTCTACCATAGCTTTACACTGTTACCATATGTTCACGCTGAATAAAACAGTCAAAAACCTGTTTTAATACAACATAGTGGTGTAATGATTCTTTTCTCACATCAATCATATTCTCATATATAATACTGTGGTATACTATTAAAAACATTTCTCTCCGATTCTTAAAATAAACCAAAGAGATTTTTTGTGCAATAACTAGTATAACCTACAAAATGGAACAGTTCTCTAACATCGATGAGAAAACGAAGTGAGTTCCACTACTGTAGGTATTTCGGGCACTAGAACCCGAGAACGTATAATCGAAGTTGGTTCGTATGGCCATCAACTAACATGATTTTAATTGCAACCGAAAAATATGTTTAATTTTCGGTAGGAGCATAAGATCATTCATTTGAACCTAAGATTAGGAATACCGGACTAAGTATAAAAGTAAGTGAGATCCTTTTTTGAGTGTATGCCTATTATCTGCCGTCGTTATTCGAAAAACGGGAATACTTTCGAGACCAATTTAGAAAACTTTTAACTTTTTTCGTTTCGACTCTTCAAGTGACGGTACACAATTTTAACACACTTTGCCTCTCATTCCGGAAACGAAAGTCTGATCCGGATGAAATTCAGGAATTCCAAGTAGAACCACGAGACCTTTCATTTGAATCTAAGTTGGTCAACATCGATCAAGTCATTTTCGAGAAACACACACAAAGATAGATTGCTCAGCTCGACGAACTGAGTGGAATGGCATATGACACTTGACCAATTTTTACTAGTCGATTTTCAAGTGATTGTATAACCTTTTTATATGAGAAAGGCAAAACAGTTCAGCGTTTCAATAAAATGATTATTTGTTGTTAGCTTCGTAACTCGTATTTTCAATATACGTCAAACTGGCTACTCGCGAGATTGCTAGCATTTTTACGATTACAATTTATTTTCTTCCTTCATTCTAAGAGTATTGACCATCCTGCGAATCATTTGAACTTTTAGTTTGACAGTCGAGCAGTTATTTTTTTTTATCGAGTAGCTAAATTTATCTAAAACTGTGGCCCATTTCAAAGTTTGACGGATGCAAAATTATTTGGGTCTATTTTGCTCTGAAAATAAAGTAATAGCAAGTGGTGTAATAATTGCAATTTAGCGAAAGTAAGAATAACTTCGAGATAAACTTACTTCATTTAAAAAATATTTAAACTTTTTGTTGGTGTATTTTCTTTGAGTGAAAGTATAAAAAGAAATTACACAGAAGCAATTTTCACTAATGGTCTGAAATTAGAATGTTTTAGCAAGATATTTTTCAGTGTTTCCGGTCAAGTCGATTAGAAAATCATTTAATGTGCTGAGAATATCGTTTCAGTGTTTGAATTTGAGTGAATATGACAAATATTAGACACAAATCCAACTGCAATGACAAAAAATGACGTGACCGTATTTAGATACAGAATGAATAATTCGATTCAAAATTTAATAGTCAGTCGATGTTGAACAATCGTTCGCATTACACGCGAATAATTCCATAGGGTTCGGAAAAAAATCCACAGAGAAAATACGCTAGAAAGTATTTTCAAACTCAGTTTACAAGTTTTGCTATGGTAGCATTATTTTTTCCACTCGCCGCCTCGTGCGCTGTCGTCGCCGGCCACTAAACCACGCCCCCGTGCACGGTCCCTATGTGCATCTAATCTTTGTATTTTGTATAAGTTGTGTCTATGAAAATGTCTGTGAATGCTCCACACAAGGGTTTTGAAATATTGCAACCTAGTATGAGAATCATCAAGTTGAATCATCGATTCGGTTTTCTGCTATAATTGTCAACTTGCGATTCTCTCTTGGGAAATTCCACACAGCAACGATCATTATCAGACTGTTGATTTTTTTTAAGGGCGTGAAATACTCAGAGTATGAAGTGGAGCGAAGAAATGTAGAAAAATTCCCTCACGGTTCATGTATTAAGAGACTCGAGTTCTTGTAGCATATTCTACTGGATGGAAAATGTCGTATACAATACAGATAGCAATATAGCAGCTTCCTTCAATTTTTCGGCAAACACCAACACTGAACTTAGATATTCATATTCCTATGCTACCTCCTGATTCTTATTTCTATGTAAAAGTTTCCAGAATTTCATTTGGATCCGACATCTGGTGCAGAATTGTCCGATGACGGCCTGATTGCAGCGCTACGATCGAGCCGATGATCGAACCAACACGGGTTGACAAAATCCACCGGGTAAAATCACCGTTGCGTACGACTTTGCACGCATGAATTACTTTTGTATGAAAGCTCGAACGCAATTGGCACAATGACGCTAAAATGAAATGTAGAGGCGCTGCTCGTTTAAAGATGATACTTTCTGCAAGAGCTTTCAAATCGGTAGGAAAATATTTAATTACTCCACCTTTCAACGAAGAAAAGGATTCTTTTTTTTTATTATAAAATTTTTATTCTGGCCTTTTTGCGTAGAAGCTTTACATGACCGATTGGCTTACATTTTTGTTACTTAAATTTTTTTTCTATTGGATCTCGTTGTCACTCTTTTTCTAGGGGGAGATGAGTTTTCATTTCCATCCAACGAGGATCGGGGGTCACTTCGTCCGCGGCTAATATGATCCATTGCTTCATCGTCGGTGTTGTGTGTGATTTCCGTTTTCTTTTCGTTTTCCTTGTTGATCGTAGTCTTGGGCTCGTTGAGAGTTGCTGTAGATGCGCCTTGTTGTATATTGGTTGCAGTTGCTGGTTGGTTGGAGGGTAAGTTGTTAACTACAGCTGGTGTACTTTGTTCTATAGGGGATACTGATGGTTTCGTTGAAGGGGATGCTTCATTGTTGTTAATGGCTGTCACAGGTGTACTGGGGTTGGTGTGAAGGAAGCACCGTTGTCCTTTGGTGTAGTTGTCTCCTTGTCCAGTTTATCACATGGCTTACCGTAGTGAACAGCTTTTTGGCAATATTGACATGTGGCCATCTGATTGTCATAGGTAACAAGTGATTTGCACGGAATTCTTGTATCTTGACCGAAAATCACATAAGAAGGTATAGGCTTCTTCAAGTGTATGCGTAATAAACGTACGCCATTTAGAATACCGGGGAAAAAATTCTTCCACTTTTCTTTTTCCATAGATAGAATCTCTCCGTATTTGGACATAGATTTGCGAATATAAGAATCGGTGACGCTTGAGGGAAGATCATGCACACGCACTTCTATAGCACTATCTTCCATATATACTGGAATGTTGTACTTAATGTTCTCGTGTTCCACATAGTGCACATTGTTATTGTCTTTTGCGAATTCAATTGCATCCAACTCTTTATAAAACTGGATGTAAACAACATTATTGGTCTTATTGCATTGAAGTAAATGCACACGTTTAATGTCAAGATGCATTTGCTCCTTAAGCAAACCTTCAAGCTCTCGTATCGAAGGTCGAATTTTGCACTGCCTAAAGTCAACAACAATTGTATTCTTTCGTGTCGGCGGTAGCTTTTGTTCGTTTGGTTCACTCATGTCGAGGTCGTTCTATTGTTCACTACACAATACTGTACTTGGTATCTTCTGTCCCGAACGTAAGCGGTTTTGTTATATCGACTGACTTGGATGAGATGTACGAGCGAACTGAAGGATTCTTTTGAAAATTTTCATTTGAAAATTTTCATATCGGCAGTAGTGATTCGCAACATTTTTATCGTTTATTTAACAGTACAAATAGATATCACAAATAAAAGTACACTCAGAGTAGAAAAAAATCGATTTCAAAGTGATTACTACTACTTTTTTTAGTGTAAACTACGATTAAACATGGATAATCTTCAGAAATGTGTGAAATTGGGTAAGGTTAGGTTTTTTCGGATTAACATTTTTTTAAACAAAAACCAATGTAATATTGATTTCTTGAGTACTAGAATGTATATTGATCGAGTACCATTTATTTTGGATACTTCATCTGTTATTTCCAGGCATTTGAAAAATGGTATTAAACCAAGTTTAATACTCCATTCTGAAAAAAAACGTTAGTTTTCGCACAAAAAATTAAGATCAACATTACCACCTCAGAGTAAACACTTTTTCTTCAACATCTACTATGATTTTTCAAATGAATTTGCTCGTTATTATAAGAAATCGTTGAAAACGTGAAAAAAATAAAAATTGTCCTACCGATTCGACAGCTCTTGCTGAAAGTATCATCTCTAAACAAGCAGCGCCTCTATATTTCAGTTTTGCGACAATATGGCAATAGTTTAGAGGACTTTCTTTTCACTGGACTACAAGCGAAAATCATACTGTGTATGGATAAAAATTCTCGCGAAATACTCGAATTTTCACCGCACTAATACGATAAAACGTGCTCATCCGTTGAGAGATTCAACGGAAGTGCATGTTTTCTATGAAACCGGAACAGCCCTCACTCATCACACCTGCTGATAAGACATTCTGAATTGTTTACCGAGTAATAATCATGCACTAAATTTCTTACCGGAATTCTGGCATCCCTGACAAAAAACAATAGAAATCCATCTTAAGTAACTTTGAAGGTTGTGTTCGCAATTGTTTATTTTTTTCACGCGTGGATGAATTTATTACGGTCGAACAATAAGTAACGGCGATTGTGAGAGTCAAAATGTCCAAATCACAGTTCCCGGTGAGGCGTAAGTGGACAAATCTAGACCAAATCATCGGAAACATCTCACTAACTCCAGCATTCGACTATTTCAGAGAGCCTTCTAAAGGTAAACCGATACTTGTTGCCACCGGTGGCTCAAAAGTTGAATCGTCCGGCTCAATCGGACCCGTCCATTCCGTTACGCGGTCGTCCTCCAAAGCGAGCCAAAATGGAATATATGTCCGCCGGGATCCGTCATCAGCACTCGTCCTCATTCATCATGAAGCTGTTCGATCGGAGCGTGGATTTGGCCCGATTTGAGCCGGAAAGTTCGCTGTATCCGGTATGCCGAGCTTGGATGCGCAATCAGCCAAGAGTTCGGTTGTATCAGGAGACTAGCCATCGTCAGCAGCTGGCGAGGAAACATCAACATATGCCAGATATTGTGGATCATTATAATCGGAATCAGATAGAGAGAATTGATCAAATGCCTAAACCAAGCGACAGTGAAATGGAACCATACGACTTTGAAAAGCCTTTCGAGAATGGAAAGTCTTCGTTCGATTTTACCGGAGTTCAAAAGGTTGTACCTAAAAAGGAAGCACTACTCAAAGAACACAAAGATCGATGGATTAAAATTCGACGTCGATGGCAGAGCCATCGGCAGAATTATCTTCGTAGGTATCAATTGAGCTATGATTTACTTGATGCCATTGTTAAGAAAAAAACTGTATGAAATAAACCGAAATCTATTGCACTTTGTTTGTAAGTCGCTGTTTCTTAATCGTGCACGTGCAAGAAGAATGCAACTGGAACTCCGACATTGTCTTTTCTCTGTTCAGCATTCAGTATAAGTCAGTACCCACAATTTGACATTTCGATCACATCGCGTATCGCAAATGAGCTCGAACAAAATAAGTTGCATTTCCGGGGATTGCATCAAACTCCATCCTCATGGTCAGTTTGTCAACTAACGACAGGAAAATTAGCCACCTAAAAACTTTTGTTTTTCCTTTTTTGTTTTTCCTTTTTCATTTTTCCGTTTTTCCTTTTCCCGTTTTTCCTTTTTCTTTCTCCGTTTTTATTTTTCATTTTCCCATTTTCCTTTTTCCTTTTTCCGTTTTCCTTTTTCCTTTTTCCTTTTTCCTTTTTCCTTTTTCCTTTTTCCTTTTTCCTTTTTCCTTTTTCCTTTTTCCTTTTTCCTTTTTCCTTTTTCCTTTTTCCTTTTTCCTTTTTCCTTTTTCCTTTTTCCTTTTTCCTTTTTCCTTTTTCCTTTCTCCTTGTTCCTTTTTCCTTTTTCCTTTTTCCTTTTTCCTTTTTCCTTTTTCCTTTTTCCTTTTTCCTTTTTCCTTTTTCCTTTTTCCTTTTTCCTTTTTCCTTTTTCCTTTTTCCTTTTTCCTTTTTCCTTTTTCCTTTTTCCTTTTTCCTTTTTCCTTTTTTCTTTTTCCTTTTTCCTTTTTCCTTTTTCTTTTTTCTTTTTTCTTTTCTCTTTCCTCTTTCTCCTTTCTTCTTCCTTTTTTCTTCTTTTTCTTTTCTTCTTTTTACTTTCTCCTTTCTTCTCTATTTTTTTCCTTTTTCTTTATTCCTGGCACTTTTTTTTTCTTTTTTGCATTTCTTTTCTTTTTGTCTTCTTTCGTTCCTTCTTTTTTTCTGTTCACAATTTCTTCTTCAATTTCAATGTTACTCTGTGTCTTATATTTTTTTACGTCTTTTTTTTGTCGTGTTTTTTTCAATTTTCCTTTATCATTCTGTGTTCTTCTTCCCGTTTTAATTTTGCTTTTTCGTTTTCCTTTCTCCTACCTTCATTTATCTTTCTGCTCTTCCTTTTCACTTTTCTTCTCGTTCCTTTTTTCATCTTTACTTCATAAATTTATTAACTTCTTGTAAGAATTCCTATAGTTCCGAATTTGTCTTTTTTTCTGTTTCTTCATATATTTCATGTTTAGTCTTTAGTCTTTAGTCTTTAGTCTTTAGTCTTTAGTCTTTAGTCTTTAGTCTTTAGTCTTTAGTCTTTAGTCTTTAGTCTTTAGTCTTTAGTCTTTAGTCTTTAGTCTTTAGTCTTTAGTCTTTAGTCTTTAGTCTTTAGTCTTTAGTATCCGGTATGCCGAGCTTGGATGCGCAATCAGCCAAGAGTTCGGTTGTATCAGGAGACTAGCCATCGTCAGCAGCTGGCGAGGAAACGTCAACATATGCCAGATATTGTGGATCATTATAATCGGAATCAGATAGAGAGAATTGATCAAATGCCTAAACCAAGCGACAGTGAAATGGAACCATACGACTTTGAAAAGCCTTTCGAGAATGGAAAGTCTTCGTTCGATTTTACCGGAGTTCAAAAGGTTGTACCTAAAAAGGAAGCACTACTCAAAGAACACAAAGATCGATGGATTAAAATTCGACGTCGATGGCAGAGCCATCGGCAGAATTATCTTCGTAGGTATCAATTGAGCTATGATTTACTTGATGCCATTGTTAAGAAAAAAACTGTATGAAATAAACCGAAATCTATTGCACTTTGTTTGTAAGTCGCTGTTTCTTAATCGTGCACGTGCAAGAAGAATGCAACTGGAACTCCGACATTGTCTTTTCTCTGTTCAGCATTCAGTATAAGTCAGTACCCACAATTTGACATTTCGATCACGTCGCGTATCGCAAATGAGCTCGAACAAAATAAGTTGCATTTCCGGGGATTGCATCAAACTCCATCCTCATGGTCAGTTTGTCAACTAACGACAGGAAAATTAGCCACCTAAAAACTTTTTCGCTTAGCCGAGTTTTCTTGTTTTACTTTTCTCCAGTTTGGTTTTGCTTCGCACCTATCGCGCACCGAATTCCGCCGGAAAGTGCTTTCACAAGCAGGAAGCGATTGAAAGTTTTTTATCGTACTTCCACCCTCCTAAATGTCTCTCCGACGAATGAATGGAATAAAATGGGTATGCGATACTGAGATAGTTTGTTTAATACCAGAACAGTGAAAATATTGAATGATAGAAACGTGCAGAAATTCTGAAATGAATATTGAATAAGCTGCAAAGTTCTCCGTCCCATCCCACACGGTTGTCTTTGTGTATAGCACCCAATTTCGTAGGTTTAAGAATAAAGTCCGCTGCATTGCAATCCAGCAGCGAGATGAGAGTGTGCAGTTTCGAAAATTGTTTCCAACCCAAGACAATCCTAGATTTCCGCGCTTAGTTCCCATGAAGCCACAGCCAAGTGGGGCTGGTGGACCGCACGGGTGGGTAAGAAAATGACGAAACTTTCGAGCGAAGCTTGGTCACCTCAAAGTTTTCGCCGTAGAAGAAATAAAAGTAGCCATTTACGGCGGAACTTGCAAAGTCCGTTCAGTCCGGTCCGGGAAAGTAGGATCGAGAAAAGTTTTCTGGCTTTCCTTCTTCTGCAGTAGGTTTGCCAAAGAATTTTATGTTCTCAAAAAGCCATTTCAGGATGCGCTGCCGTTGTTCGGGGGAATTCGTTACGGAGATTATTTTAATAAATTGCACTGGGCAGTACGTATATTTTATTGCAAATTTGTTTTATAGAGATTTAGAATTTGGGCCACGGCGACGTGAGATCCTCGCAATTGCTAATGGCTTTTCATTGCGTTGTAAGTTGAAAAACTTGAGATATTTGCAGATTTGTGCTGTCTTATTCCCATTATTACTATTCAATGTGTTTTACGTTAACTCCTACAATCATTAGCTATTCAATTCATTTATATTTGACCCAATACTCAAGATTTAGAATGTTATTACAAACTTCAAAGCTGAAAACTACAAATTTTGAACTTGATTCTTTTTCGCTCATTAAAAGTTTTTTGAAGCGTTTAACACATAACTTGGTGGATCAAAGTTAAATTTTCATTTTGCATAAATTTCTTATTTTCTTCTCCTTTTATTCGATTTCTATCAATAATTTCCTATTTATTTACTGTTATTATTTCTTTTTTCACTTCTATTTTTTACGTTTTCTCTTGCTTTAATACTATATATTTTTCCTGCTTCCGATCACTGTTTTTTTATGCTTACTCATTCATCATGTTTGCTGTTTCCCTTCCCCTTTCTTTGTGTTCCCTGTTCTATGTTCCTTTTTTAACGGTGTTTTTGCCTCTTCTCTTTCAATTTTCTCTATTTCGATTTTCATTTTTTCTTTTCTAAATCTAAAATTTTCTTCTCCTTTTATCCATTTCCTTCAATCTAGGAAAAACAAAATTTCCTTTTCCCTTTCGTTTTTCTTTTTTCGTTTCTCATCTGTTTCCTTTTTATCACAATTTTTCTTTTTATCTTATTATTTCCTTTTTCCTTATTCCTCTTATCATTTTCCACTTTCTCCATTTTTTTTTCTTTTTTCGTTTTGCCTTTTCTATTTCCATTTTTCCTTTTTCTTTTTTCATCTTTCCTTTTTTCTTTTTTCTTTTAACTTTTTTTCCTTTTTTCTCATATCTTTTTTCTTTTTCCTTTACCCTTTCGTTTTTCTTTTTTGTTTTCTCCTCTGTCTCCTTTTTCTTACAATATTCCTTTTTATCTTATTATTTGCTTTTTGATTTTTCTTTCTTATCATTTTCCATTTTTTTTCATTCCTTCTTTCCCAATTTTTTTTCATTTTATTTACTCCTTTTTATTTTTTTATCTGTACTCTTTCCTATTTTCGTTTACCCTTTTCTTTTTTCTTTTTTTCTCTTTTATATTCTCCTTTTTCCTTTCTTTTTTTCCTTTTTTGCTCTTTCCTTCTTCCTTGATCCTTTTTTCTTTTTTCCTTTTCCTTTTTCCTCTTTCTGTTTTCCTTTTTCCTAACTCCTTAATTTTTCTTTCTTCCTCTTTTTCTTTTTCCATTTGAATTTTTCATTCTTCCTTTTTTCTTTTTCCTTTTTCCTTTTTCCCTTTTTCCTTTTTCCTTTTTCCTTTTTCCTTTAACCTTTTTCCTCTATTCTTTTTCCTTTATTTTTGTTTTTCTTTTTCCCGTTTTTTCTTTTATTCCTATTTCCTTTTTCTTTTTTCTTCTTCATTATTTTTTCTTCCTTTTTTCCTTTTTCCTTTTTCCTTTGACCTTTTTCCTTTGACCTTTTTCCTTTTTTTCCTTTTTTCGTTTTCTTTACTTTTTTCTGTTTTTCTTAATTTTTCCTGTTTTTCTTTTTTCTTTTTTTCTCTTTTTCCTTTTTTGTTTTTCCTTTTTTGTTTTTCCTTTTTCATTTTTCCGTTTTTCCTTTTTCCGTTTTTCCTTTTTCTTTCTCCGTTTTTATTTTTCATTTTCCCATTATCCTTTTTCCTTTTTTCGTTTTCCTTTTTCCTTTTTCCTTTTTCCTTTTTCCTTTTTCCTTTTTCCTTTTTCCTTTTTCCTTTTTCCTTTTTCTTTTTTCCTTTTTCCTTTTTCCTTTTTCCTTGTTCCTTTTTCCTTTTTCCTTTTTCCTTTTTCCTTTTTCCTTTTTCCTTTTTCCTTTTTCCTTTTTCCTTTTTCCTTTTTCCTTTTTCCTTTTTCCTTTTTCCTTTTTCCTTTTTCCTTTTTCCTTTTTCCTTTTTCCTTTTTCCTTTTTCCTTTTTCCTTTTTTCTTTTTCCTTTTTCCTTTTTCCTTTTTCTTTTCTCTTTTTTCTTTTCTCTTTCCTCTTTCTCCTTTCTTCTTCCTTTTTTCTTCTTTTTCTTTTCTTCTTTTTACTTTCTCCTTTCTTCTCTATTTTTTTCCTTTTTCTTTATTCCTGGCACTTTTTTTTTTCTTTTTTGCATTTCTTTTCTTTTTGTCTTCTTTCGTTCCTTCTTTTTTTCTGTTCACAATTTCTTCTTCAATTTCAATGTTACTCTGTGTCTTATATTTTTTTACGTCTTTTTTTTGTCGTGTTTTTTTCAATTTTCCTTTATCATTCTGTGTTCTTCTTCCCGTTTTAATTTTGCTTTTTCGTTTTCCTTTCTCCTACCTTCATTTATCTTTCTGCTCTTCCTTTTCACTTTTCTTCTCGTTCCTTTTTTCATCTTTACTTCATAAATTTATTAACTTCTTGTAAGAATTCCTATAGTTCCGAATTTGTCTTTTTTTCTGTTTCTTCATATATTTCATGTTTAGTCTTTAGTCTTTAGTCTTTAGTCTTTAGTCTTTAGTCTTTAGTCTTTAGTCTTTAGTCTTTAGTCTTTAGTCTTTAGTCTTTAGTCTTTAGTCTTTAGTCTTTAGTCTTTAGTCTTTAGTCTTTAGTCTTTAGTCTTTAGTCTTTAGTCTTTAGTCTTTAGTCTTTAGTCTTTAGTCTTTAGTCTTTAGTCTTTAGTCTTTAGTCTTTAGTCTTTAGTCTTTAGTCTTTAGTCTTTAGTCTTTAGTCTTTAGTCTTTAGTCTTTAGTCTTTAGTCTTTAGTCTTTAGTCTTTAGTCTTTAGTCTTTAGTCTTTAGTCTTTAGTCTTTAGTCTTTAGTCTTTAGTCTTTAGTCTTTAGTCTTTAGTCTTTAGTCTTTAGTCTTTAGTCTTTAGTCTTTAGTCTTTAGTCTTTAGTCTTTAGTCTTTAGTCTTTAGTCTTTAGTCTTTAGTCTTTAGTCTTTAGTCTTTAGTCTTTAGTCTTTAGTCTTTAGTCTTTAGTCTTTAGTCTTTAGTCTTTAGTCTTTAGTCTTTAGTCTTTAGTCTTTAGTCTTTAGTCTTTAGTCTTTAGTCTTTAGTCTTTAGTCTTTAGTCTTTAGTCTTTAGTCTTTAGTCTTTAGTCTTTAGTCTTTAGTCTTTAGTCTTTAGTCTTTAGTCTTTAGTCTTTAGTCTTTAGTCTTTAGTCTTTAGTCTTTAGTCTTTAGTCTTTAGTCTTTAGTCTTTAGTCTTTAGTCTTTAGTCTTTCTGATGTGTATAGCTCATGTGTACTAGAGATCCAATTAATGCGAAAAGCGTTTCAAATTGTTTCAAGACGATCGATTCCACTCATCTCAACCGTCCATCAATCTATTCTTCAAACTGCTTTCGAAGGCTTCCGCAGCTCACTCCAACATCCGCCTCGTCCTTTATTCTTAACTTATAGCATCCAAGCGGGAGTGGGTCAACTGTTAACAAAATCAATTTAAGCGCTCGCCCGACGCCGTTTAGAGACAAGCAGAAACTGGTTGCGGTTAGTCCTGTGCTTTTGAGCAGACGAATTTCATGTGCCAGCTGTGGGGCTGGCGATGGCATTTGCGCGAGAAAGAGAAAGAAGCTGTTGAGTGATGAACGGTTAAAGGCTAACCAAGTTTGATCGATATTGAGGTTGCAGGCGGACGGTTCTACTCTCCGCGAGCTTCTAGAATGAACAAGACAAAAACGGGCAATCTTTGGCAATAATCCATGAAGCAGAACGCCCTGCTCGCTTTTATTGAAGACGGAAGTTCAGTGTCAAGGATTGCGGTTCGGTTAGAGAGGCCGATATGTGTTTATTTTGATTCAAACGCTTGTTGCGAGGACGTCAAATGGGTCGTAACGGCTTGAGTCTACCCTTGAAGCTTCGACGGTTCTGTGTCAGGTCCGTCTACTCAACCGTTCAACATATTGTGGTTTTGGCTAGAGAAATTGTTCTTCGTTCACTCCTACGTCTTCTTTCCATTTGGTTATTGCATATTCTTCTATGAGCTAGTAAACCCGATTATTGCGCTCTAAACGACCCTCTTTCATAACCTCAATAAGTTCTAGCCTCTGCTCGAGGGCAATTCGAATTTATGGCCTTCTCACCATTCTCAGTGACCATCGTTGCGAGTGCCGGAGCTGGAAAATTCCTTCCTGAACCCCACACATTTCGGTCGATCCGGCATTAATCCTGGCACGTAACGTTCCACATGTAGCAGCCGCACAACATACCCAAATATTTATAATGATTTGCTAATGGAGGTTCGTCGGAACGGAGATCCACGAAAATGGAGGGACTGCAAATCCAACCGAGTAATTCTTTTATTGATTAATCACCGGCAATCCATTACAGCACGGTTCAAGGATTACACTGTTTATGGCGTTATCCGTGCTGTTTTCGAAGCTGCCAGTGGTCATCACCGTCATCATCATCATCATCATCATCATCAGTAACACCAATTCCGGCAGGCAGCACAGTATGGATGAAATCGATGCGTGAAAATAAAACAGAGCAATGCGTTTTGATAATTAGCAATCAAACCTTGTTTTCCGGAAATAGGTGAAGCGCATTAAATTTTGTTCCGTTCATCGAATAGACAATTCTTCGAATTTGATCGCTTTGGGTACGACATTATTTGATCAATGATCAAAAATGGCTTGGTGATTTGAAGGTGAAAAAAATTTACTTTTTTACTCCCTAATTTATGCTAGGTACACATACCTATTTTCAAATTATTTTACGTTTCGTCTTTGACTCATCAGTGCGTTGCAGTTTAGGTTGAACTGCTAGCGCGACCTGACGACTCAACAAAAGCCGCTAGGCAGACGTAAAGTTAAGGAATTTTTCATAGGTAAGTCTCGTCTGGACGTTTCAGAAGATTTACCAAGAAACACTGGGTATGACAAGCGATCTGTGGATGCGGTAAACTCAGCAAGCTGTAGGTTCACAACGACTGACCTGAACGAAGGCAAATAGAGTGATTTTTAAAGAGGTATAGAATTTAATTTTCAAAAAAAAAATTGATGAAATTATTTTTGAACTCAATAGAATGATCAATATAATTTAATGTTTGAAGATAATTTTCCGCAAATGCTGGCCGCGGCTCCGCTTTAGATGACCTATGCGGTCTAATTTTGGCACACTCTCTCCAACATATCAACCAGTATTTCACGAATAAATGATTCAATGTTGGCTTCCCGTGACTTCAATCGTTGCTGGTTTATCCTTGCAGACACAAGAAATAGTTCAAAGGTGCTAAATCACTGGATCTAGGCGGCCAATTGATGTGAGCTAAACTGTTCATCAAAGGCAGCTCTCAATTTGGTCATTGTTTCGTGTGCCGTGTGGGATGTGGCACCGTCTTGTTGAAACCCCATGTCAAGCATGTCCAATTCGCCACACGGTAGCGCTCGTCATTCACAGTAACGTTCCGCCCATTGTCACGATTGAAGAAGCAATGGCTCGATGATACCATAATCCACATCAAAAATCCTCTCGGACGGCGTGGCGACCTTCAACCAGCACCAACAACAATAGATTATTAGTAATCCATTGTGCTTCTAAAAACTGGATCTGCACACGGGACCGAAATTTTTGATTGGATTCTACAATTGAATTTAAAAAATGGATTCTGGTCCACCAGATCTCTGAACTTATTTTAGATTCAGAATTTGGTTTCATTATCCAGTTTCGGAATTTAATTTCAGATTACATGTTCAAAACTTAAAACTATGACTCTGGTACTGAATCCAAAGATTCTGGATTCTGGAACTTTTATTTAATAACTATTTATTGGGATATGAGTTAAAATTAAATTATTAAGATTTAAATTGGGTGTGCAGCCACAAGTGGTGACTTTTCAGTTCTATTATATAAATGATTTGGTTATTGCCATGAAGACATCATTTTCTTCCGCAATTATTTGATTTTTGTGTAGGGAAAATTCTAAACCTAATGGGGAAAAGGAACTTATATACTAACTTATTAACTAATACAGAGAGCGAATCGATTCAATTGAAGATTGCATCGATTTTTGTCGGAATTTGCTTATAATATTATGTGACATTACATCTAATGGTTCTATATTTGTGAGTCTGTGTAACTCATTTGTACTAAACCAGGGAGGACGCTTCAAAATCATTTCTGAATTTTATTCTGAATCCTTTAAAGCGTTTTCTTCCTGGTAAAACAACAACTTGACCAAATTGGTACTGCATAAAGCATGGCTGGGCTGAAGATTTGTTTATAAATTAATAATTTGTTTTTTAGACAGCGCTTAGAATTTCTGTTTATAAGAGGATATAAACATTTAATATATTTATTACACTTCTAATGGATTCCTTCAATGTGATCCTTGAAAGTGAGTTTTTTGTCATATGCTAAACCTAAGTATTTTCCTTGATCAGACCATGTCAATTCCAAGCCATACAATTTGAGAATGTGATTACTGTTTGGTTTAAGAAAAGAAGCTCTTGACTTATGAGGAAAGATAAATAATTGCGTTTTTGCTGCATTTTTTTTTTTTTTTCAAGGCACACTGCTTAAGCTCTAAGGTGCCAAGGACTTTTTCTAATTTTATTAATGACTAACTTAAAACTAGGATAGTATGATTGGATAATGTTGTATTGGGGTCGCAGTGGTCGACTTTGGCAGATCTAACCTTCAGCTGGCGATCGGCACCGGCCGGTGGATGGAATATATCATGAGTCTTCCAGATGACGTTGGCCGCATCCCTCGGTCCGTGTGGGTCCGCGGGAAACACCCCCTGACTACGAACACCCGGCGGGTGGCCCGCATGACTAGAGCGGCCTTCCGTGGGTGATGATGGTGATGTTACATAAGAGAACGAAAAAATATAGAGAAGTAAATATTGCGGAAAACGAAGTAAAATGGGGATATGGGAACGAAATGACTAAGAACGACAGAGATCTAATTAGTTGACATCGAGATGGAGAAGAGACGGGGACGGGGGAAGCGAAAAGGTAAGTGACAGCAAAAAGATCTTGTTAGTTCCGATGAAGATGGTGGACAGATGAGGAATCGGGATAATCGGCGGAAGTTAGTGTCGAACCTGCAGGTGAAAATTATTCTTAGCCACAGTTGAAATAACGTCGATATTTTTTTGTTTGCTGCATTTGGTTTAAGCTTCTTTGTAGGCGACTGCAGATCACTCTCAGATTTCTACCTGTGGCTAAGAGAACTTGTGTCGTCGCATAATAGCGATTTCTGACAACCAACGGGTAGATTTGGAAGATCAGAGGTGAAAATATTATACAAGATTGGAGCTACGCTCGAACCCTGCGGAACACCGGCTCGAACAGGTAGCAATTCAGATTTACAATTCTGATAGCTAACCTGAAGAGTACGATCAGTTAAATAATTTTGAATCATTTTGATCAAACAAATAGGAAACTGGAAATCAGACATTTTTGCTATTAAGAATTTGTGCCAAACACTGCGTCAGTAGAATCGTAGCACCAGCCAATCGTTCTGTACACTCTGAATCGGCTGCGAAGTCTGTTGAAACAGAAGGTCAAATCCCACTACAGGAATGTAATACCAAGGCTTTGCTTTGCCAAACACTGTCGAATGCTTTTTCTATGTCTAGAAGAGCAACTCCAGTGGATAACCCAGAAGATTTATTTGATTTTATCATGTTCGTTACTCTGACAAGTTGATGAGTAGTTGAATGTTCATGACGAAATCCAAACTGCTCTGGTAAAAAAATTCAATTCTCATTTATATGAGACATCATTCTCAACAAGATAATGTTTTCAAAAAGTTTACTGATTGAAAAAAATAAGCTTAATGGTCGATAACTGGATGTTTCTGATCATATTTCAGTAAGACTTCATTTTCAATAGGACTCACAACGTTCAAATTAAAATTGTGGACACTCTCGAACTGCTGAGCAAGTTTTTGAGCTTTTTCGCCATTCGTAAGAAATATTTGATTTCCTTCCTTGAGAGCAGGAATTGGTTTCTGAGGTTTCTTAAGAACCTTAGAAAGTTTCCAGAAAGGTTTAGAATATGGTTTAATTTGTTCAACTTCTTTAGGGAAATTTTCATTTCGCAAAAGAGTAAATCTATGTTTAATTTCTATTTTGTAAATCCTTAACTATGTTTTTCATAGCAGGATCACGAGAACGTTGATATTGTCGTCGACGAACATTCTTCAACCGAATGAGCAGTTGAAGATTGTCATCGATGATATGAGAATTTAATTTAGTTTGAGCTTTGGGAACTGGAAGATTTCTAGCTTCGATATTGTAATGATTCAAATTATCAATTGCTGTGTCGATGTCCACAGAATTTTCTAAAATAGTTTCATGATCCACATGATTTTCAATGTGAGATCTGTAATACAACCAATTAGCTCTATGATAGTTGAATATAGAACTAATTGGATTAATTATAGCTTCGTTGGAAAGTCTTAATTTTACAGGAAGATGATCTGAGTCAAAGTCAGCATGTGTAATCGGTTCACTACAAATGTGACTTTGATCCGTTAGAACCAGATCAATTGTAGACCGATTTTTCACGGAAGAGAAACAAGTAGGATTACTGGGATAAAGAACTGTAAAGTGACCGGCAGAGAGTTGATTATGAAGTATTTTACCATTACTGTTATTTTGCCTACAATTCCACTGGACATGCTTAGCATTTAAGTCCCCTATTACGAAAAATTTCGATCGATATCTTGTAAGTTTTTGCAAATCGCCTTCAAAGAAATTTAATTGTTTGCATTGGAATGGCAAATATGCATTGCATTGGAATGGCAGATGGTGATGTAATAAATTCCATGAATGGTTTCAACTTCGATTGCCAAGCTTTCAATAACTTAAGTATTGAAAGAAGGTGAAATTCGATGTATAATTTTCCGTTGGACAAAAATGGCCACCACCCATTCCAGTAAACCTGTCAAATCGATGAACCACATAATGTGGATGACTTTTCAATTTGACATTTGATTTGAGAAAAGTTTCTGTCACAATGGCAATATGAATTTTGTGAACTTTGAGAAAATTATAAAATTCATCTTCACTCGATTTTAAAGATCGAGCATTCCAATTTAAAATATTCAAATAATTATTTAACATCACTGTTAAATTTTAAATTCATTATAATATTATTTGAAAATTGCCACCCGATTTGAAATGGTTCAAAAAGTGATGAAGTCGAATTCATTCGGATGATCGTTCGAAAAAGTTAATCTTGTAGGTAGATCATTTTATTTTCAGTTATATCGCCTAAATCGACTTCGTTTAACTGAGCGAATGGCATTTAAGAAATATTGGTAGGTGGATGTCTACCTGTTATACTAGTGTAACTGCCATTAGAAAATGACTTGGGCGATCTGCCTATTAATAAATTGATTTTGTTAGAAGATTAACTGGAAGGCGTTCCTGTGTTTTGATTGTTCACATTAGAAGAATTAAGTGGTAGCTTTCTACCTGTTACACTAGCATAACTGAAATTAGAAGAAAATGATGACGATAAATTGTTTTCGTTAGAAGAGGAATTGGCTGGCGTACCTGTTTTTTGTTTTGAATTCGAAGAAATAAGTGCCTTAGAAGAATTAGGCGTGGCATTTGTAACGGTTTTTTGATTTTCAGGTATGTTCTGTGAATTTAAGGTCGTTGATTTGACTTGTTGTCTAAGCGAACGAGCGTTTAAAATTTTTTCCCTGACAGGACATTTAAAAAAATTGGATTTATGATTTCCATCGCAACTTGAACATGAAAATTTATCAGTGGTTTCATTCATTGGACAAACGTCTTTCGAGTGCGATTTACCACAATTCAAAGACCGTATATCCATATGACAATTTTTGGTTCTATGGCCGAAGCCTTGGCAACGACGACATTGCGTTAAGTTTGCAATACGATTATGCCGTTTATAATGTTCCCAATGAATTTTAATATGGGAAATGAAACGTACTTTTTCTAAAGTTTTCAAATTGTTTACATCACTTCGATTGAAGTGTATTAGGTAAAGTTCATGGGAAATTTCAGAGCGTGGTTTAGAAGTACCATTCGCTCTTTTTTTCATAAATATTACTTGGGAAGGGGCAAAACCAAGCAATTCTTTTAGTTTATTTTTAATTTCATCAGTACTTTGATCATTTGATAAGCCTTTCAAGACAGCCTAAAAGGGTCTGTCTGATTTTATATCATATGAATAAAATTTATGAAGTTTCTCGGACAAATATCGGATAAGACGTTCGTAATCTTCCAATCCATCAACCAAGACTCGACATTCTCCTCTTCGTCCGATTTGAAATGAGACTTTTACTTCCGGGAGAAAAGTAGAAAGCTCAGTACGAAATGCTTTGAAGTCGGAAATCATCACCGTCACTGGTGGCATAGATTGATGTTTCTTCCCAGAACGACAAGCGTCCATTTTGGGAATTTTTGAAGAATTTTCTTCTATGTCGCTACAATCGGTTTCAGGAAGAATCTCGAAAATATTGTTAGACGGCATAGAACGGAAGGGAAATCCGCTTTATTTTTACATTCAGATTCTATAAGATCGTGAATGTTATTAGAAAAATGTTGAATAACGGATTGTGATTTATTCCATATTGAAATATTTTTAGCCTTAGGCTTGTTGCTTTTCTGGTTGGACGCAGGCATTTTGAAATGAATGAAATTTGAAATTAAATTAACTAGGCTAAATTAGTCTTCGATTAGACTCTTAGTTTGGAAAAGTCTTGATAAAGACTGATTTTGTGGTAGTCTTAATAAAGACTGATTAGTTCAAAGAATAGCTCTTTGAATAGCTAGCCATAAGAAAGGCTGATTAATTTCTTAGTCGTGAAAAAGTCTGATTATATTAGAATATCACTCTTTGTATATCCTTGAGAAAGGCTGACTAATTGATAGTCTTTAAAAGCACTGTTAGTGATTCAGGTAGCCTTGAAAAAGACTGAAGCCTTGAATCAATGAAACTCTAGGTACCCAGAAAAAATTTCCAGGAGCCAAGAGCTATACGCGTGCGGTGCGAACGACTGTTCAACACCAGCAAAGTTTGAGATTGTCTCCTGTTCTACTCAACCTCCAATCTTCGAATACAAAGCCAATCGTAGGAGTGTCGGTATAATCTTTACTTATTTGATTGAAATCTAATAAAGTTGTGATCGTATTGTGAAAAGTTTTTCGAGACAAAACCTGTGGTTTACACCTACATTAAGTAATTCTTTTTCTCATCCCAAGTACAGAAAAAAAACTCCCAATTATCGTCTTATTTAATTGGTAGGAATTGTTCTCAAATGGATCACTTTTTTTCTCTATCGGTTAAGAAAATCCCTTCACTTTTTTTTACTGCTTCACTCCACTTAGCATCTGTTTTTTTCCCCCGCTCAAGTTATCCGATATCCGGTTGGCTTTTGAAAGTTTTTCTTTTTGTCCCTCTTACCCCTGAAGTTATTCTACCATCCGTTAGGCAAGCACTTCATTACCATTCTTCATAAGACACCGTCGAACTTTTTCCCGGCCAAGACAGACACTCTGGCCTATCATCGTCTTCATTTTCCGGTAGGTGTTTATTTTCTCTTTGTGCCTTTACTGCGTTTCGCTGACAGTTGAAAAGTTTTTTTTTCATATTTCTTTCGATTTCAAGCATAAAGTAACGCAAAAAGTTTGTTTAAGAAACAGATTTACTTGCTCTTCAATAGTAGTTTTTTGTGTTAACATTTAGTTGTTGTGGAATAGCGTTTTAATTATATCTAACATGGCTTTAGATCATGACGTCATCTGATTATCTATTTAAAACATTTCTCACTCGCAAAAGGCGGTTCGAATATTTTGGAGAATTGTTCGCTTGTTTTGTTTCTTCCGATTGGAACACTGTGATAAGAAGGCAAGCGCTCTGATTGGCAATGGAAATCGCTGTTCCGCTTTGTTTCGGAGAAAATCCAGCTTCGACTAAGTTCCGTAAACGTTCAACTTTATTGGAGACAAGCGAAGAAAACCGAGAACAAAAAAAACCATACGATAGATAGAGGTTGGTTTGGCAGCCTAAATTCCATGCCAAAAATTTCCGCTTCACGAAAGTCACCCAAAAACAGAACAACGCATTGGGGATGACGTTTCTTTCCCCTCCGCCCGTTTTCCAACCGAAACTTTGTTCTTCACATTTGCGACGGTTATCATCATCATCATCACTTCTTTCGCTGTTGGTAAGTTGTCAGTCGGACGTGACGGCAGTGAGTTCGGGAAGCTTGGATTACAACAAACCACAGAGAAAATGAATTCGAGTTGATGAAGCTATTAGGGAAGCTATCAGCATACATATGTGGAAAAGGCGCAGTCAAAACAAATTTTCCACACTGTTTGCGTTCTGATTTTGGTTTCCGTAATGTCTTGGTGCTGGGGAGGGTGGTTTAGAAAAACAGTATGTCATAATCAATTCCACAAGCTGTAAGCTTCATCATTGAAATCACTAATCCGCTTAAGTTTGTCACCTGGATAGGGAAAAAAAGGCACTCCCAATTACACCATTAACTTGCAGTTACTGCTAAAATCCTAAAGCTAAAATCCCATCTTTACGCTCCGGAGAGCAATCTAATTTCGAAAGTATTTAAGCAAACACTCCCAACACAAGTCCTTTTCCTGTTGAGGTCCACATTCCGGCACATATTTTTCCCATTATCACACCAATCCAATAATCGTGTTAGAAGACAAAACTTTTCTTCGCACCCTCCATCCCCACTGGTTGTCCATCGGCTAACCTCCGTCACATCGTAGAACCGGGCTAAAACTTTTTCGATTCTACGGAAATCGTCATATGCGGGCTTTCGGATGGTTTTCGCCGATCCGGCAGCCGTGGAACCGGTTTTATCTAATTTACATACATTACAGTCCTCTCGAAAAAGCCGGCGTTTTTTTTTTTGTTAATCCTCTGTCACCGTTTTCTAGCAAAAGCGTTGTCCCGTTTCAGCCGGATGACCATTTGCTCCCGTATCCGGCCAGGGAAGGTGCCATACAAACAAGATAAACCGGTTAGTTTACTTAGGGGATTATCGGTCGGAAAATGTTGCCTCCTTTACTGTGAAGTGGAATTTCATTTGGTTGAAGTTAGTGCAAACGTTTGTTGGGTTTGTGAATTCTCTTCACTGGTTCCGGTTGTGAAAATGGAACTGGAGCTTCTAGAAAATTAAAAGCCTGAAGACTTATTTACTTTCCTTGAAGTAGCCGATCTTGTATTATTAAAAGTATTTATATGAACTTGGTAAGATAAACTTAAAAGTATCTTTTTAAACAAATTCTGTTTGATCTCTGAAAACGAACATGGGTTAGGCGAAAACTCAACTGTAAAACTTTGTAAACTGTGAAACAAAATGCCAACCAGTTAATTTTGCCGGTCCATTCGTAAAGGCAGATTTTCTCTAGCCATTATGAAGGTACCGACCTTGGATGACATATGATTCTAACAGGACGGTGCTTCACGTCACACCGCACGCGAGACCATGTAAACAAACGAAAGCTGACAGTCAAACGCACAGCATGCTGTGATCTGACCATAAAAAAACCATCACAAATCCATGCGTACAACACAAATGTATATGGATAGCTTATTTTTGATACACTCCTTAGATTACTAAATGCTTTAAATTTTTCCATTTCATTCATACAAAAACTCCCCTTCCACTGACTCTGGTGAACAAGCGACTACAGCAAAACGTAAGATTAATCGCTCATCATGTTTGCTTCGCAATTGGTGGCGTTGAAATTCTGCGTTTTCAAAATGTCGCGTATTGAAAAAGAAGTGAAAATTAAGGCTCTGGACACATGGCCAAGTGGGAAGGGTATTACTATGCGAAAATTGGCGAAGCGGTTTGGAATTCATCATACCAGTGCTAAAACCATCATTAATAAGTTTGGGGAACACTATTCCTGGTAGCTCAGGAAGAGGCAGAAAACCAGGTTCTTCCAACCCGAAACTGGACCAGAAAGTGGTATATCTAATCATGAAGAACAAATCAATTTCAATACCTGATATTCCGTTTTTTGCAGTGTCCGGATGCATGCGTTTTGATGACAAACCAAAAAAACGTGCTCAAAAATAGTGGGTGGGTAATGTCATAACTGGATAACGTGAAAACGAAAAAAATAGCACGTTTCCTTCACACTCCATTTAATGAACAATAAAATATTTGACACCATTTGCACAGTCTGAAGTCAACAAAACGCATACAAACTAATACACACAAAATCCAAGTAAAAAAATGTGAAATTTTTCTAATTCGAAACTATCAGACTGTAAACCTTCATTAAACTGATTATATTCACTTCCGAATTGCATATTTCAACAGAATAGTAATTCTAATATTTCTTTAGATAGCATTTGGAGCCAATAGAAGAGCTGATTTCACAAGAATGTTCCCCATTGTTGTCCAGTTTTCGTTGTTACTTCAATGCAATAGACTAGCTGCTGTATGACGCAACCGACCTTCTTTGAAGAGAAACTGGCTCAACGAGCATCCCGCAGCAGAAATGCTTCCTATGGGAAGTGATTCAATATTAAAACTATTTTGAACAAGGGTTTTTACCTTTTATAAATATAAAAAATAGGTATAGAATTCGCTCAAACTTTAGAAAAAATTTCCGATGCCCGGCCGAGGGCCGAATGTCATATACCAATCGATTCAGCTCGACGAACTGAGCAAATGTCCGTGTGTGTGTGTGTGTGTGTGTGTGTGTGTGTGTGTGTGTGTGTGTGTGTGTGCGTGTGTGTTAGAGATGGTCGGGTATCGGGTATTTTACCCGAAACCCGACCCGTACCCGTACCCGACGGGTTTTTGGTCGGGTACGGGTAAAAAATTTTATTTTCAATCGGGTACGGGTCGGGTACGGGTAAAAAAAATTTACTGCTTACTCGGGTACGGGTCGGGTCGGGTAAAAAAATTTACTACTCACTCGGGTACGGGTCGGGTACGGGTAAATTTTTTTTTCTGATCGATTACCCGACCATTTGTACTTTACATAAATATGTTTACACGTTGACGAGAATTTTTTTTTGCAAAACAGTTGTTCCGAAAAATAAACAATTTGATTCAAGGGGTTTTGACATTCGCACCTAGAACCAGACCTGAAAACTGGCATCTTTTTCCAGAAAAAAACATTTCTTTTCTTCATTTAAAAAAAACGATCAATCATAGTTACGTGAAAAGTTATGTGAATATTTTCCACCCTACTTTTTTATAACATATTTATTAAGACACACTGCCTTAGCTCTAAGATGTTGCGGCCAGACCCTACTTTTCACTTAGGTTTTAATGGACTGCCATTTCAAAGCTGTTTAATGCACAATCCCGTTAAAAATTATTTGAATAATATATAAAATGTAGTGTAGTACTCATATCACATTCAGATACCAGGAAACTGTTATTTAAAATATTGGTTGGAGATTTTCAAAATTTACATATAAATCATTAGGATTCTACCCATAAAAACATGAACATTTATTTCAGAAAATCTGCATAGAAGTTCTTCTTATTCTTCACTTCTGGGTGGTGTCACCAAAGATAAATAATAAAGACATGTATGTGCTTATAAATATTTTTGAAAAATGTGGTTCGTTCCCGGTACCTTCTGAAATGACCGCACTCACCGCTTGGTGGAGCGCAAGATTAATTGCATTGTTATCATTTCAACCAAAGTGTGCCATAAAATCTCAATATATACAAATGAGCTACCGAATCGAAAGGGTTCTCACGGTTTAACATTTGCATAATGAATGTATGATGGAAACTCAGCAGTGCAACCAATTTATCACCATTAGTGCCAGTTTTACGGAGGACCGTAGATGTGCGCCAAAAAAAGATCGTGACTGTCATGTCTGGAAATTCGTTTGTGGTGTCACCTCACTTGAAATGACACCGATTGATGGCACAGCAAGTTGAGCTATATTGCCAGTTCGATGTCAACATTTCATAAGGGCACATAAACCAATGAGAGTTTCTCTTTGTTTACTTTCTCTTTTGTGAATATCTCCTTAATTTTCACGTGTACCTACAAAGTATTCGTGAAGAATGAAAGATAATATCTCCATGTTTCCAACATTACCAAATATGTAACGAACGTTTGTATAATAACGCAGATATAGTCGAAAGAGAAAGTAAACAAAGAAAATCTGTCAATTGTTTTTAGGCCCTTTTGAAATGTTGACGTCGAGTTAGTTTACGTTTCTTTTCACTGAAAATCTCGATGCGCGACAGTCGCAAAAGTACGGGTGAAAATCTTTTCATTCGAAATGCTCAAATTATCACCGTGTTCACTCGTTGAGGGTTCCAAGGGAGGTGGAACAGAAGTTCAATGGCTGTAAAAACCACCAGCTCCCGTTAACATCGTTGGTGTGGGTTTGTGAGGCTTACAAACGGGCATAGATTAATTTAAATCAAAATCATAATTCATTTTGCTTTGTAGTAAAAAAAAAGTAACCAAAAAAGGCGGGTGGGTAATGTCAGAGACATAACTGGATGTCGTGAATACGAAAACAACTGACATGTTCCTTAACACTTCCGAATATCAATTAGTTGATCAATTGTATAAATTATGCAAGCATTCCCTTTTTTCGCATTTTTCGCAAAAACAAAGAAGGCTTCACTTGATCTCGATTACTGTGAATTTCACACAGCAAAAAGTGCACAAATCTAATCAAACAGTTCTAGATTTGCACTAAACTGAGGTTTTTTACCTTCGATTTGCGAAGAAGAAATCCTAATAGTTCTTTAGGAAACTTTTAGAAACTTTTAGTTGTCCTCTTTTCGTTGTTTTTTCACCAATGCAAACAACTGGCAGCTGTGATGTAATCGCTCTTGTCGGAAGCGAAACTAGCTTTGCAAACGATAAACAATACATCTGCTCGCATTGGCGATAGAATCCAAACATATAGCATTTTTGTTAAGAGGTTTCTTTTTACGTGATTTCGTTTGTAGCTTTTTCACTAATAGGCGGTCCTAACGGCTATAAAAATAGCAGCATATAGAATTTTAATGTCGATTATTTCATTTTGGATTTGCATTTGATTGAAAGAAACTATCAGGATGCTGTACGGGATTCATTTCTGCCTTTCAGAAAGACCAAATTGTGGAACTCACTACGATATTAAGCACTGTTCGGAACATTTTTCTCGAACAATTTGTTATACAGCAGCAGATATTTTGTTCTCCTCCTCAGAACGCGTTCTGATTGGCTGGTGTTGACATGGGTGAAATGAGACAGGTTTTTAAATAGTGTACTGTAGAAATACTTCAATGATGTTGCTATACACGTTTAAGTTGAAAAATTTTAATTATATTGGTAGTTAGATTATATAAATCCTTTCACAGATCACTGAGCTATGAGCTTTGAGCTTTAAAAATACGAGAAAGTCAAACGCGCCTTATGAATTATCCTCTTTGATACTTGTTTATACCAAACATTTAAGAAAATTTTAATTTTGAATTGTTTGAGATTATGTCACGCAACTGAAAATTTTATCATAAAATTGTGATCATATTTCCGATGGCATGTAGCAAAAATTTTGTTGATTCGTTAGATACAACGCGAGATATTCACGATCAAAAACTTATCACTCTCTCAGAGGGTTAATTTTGAAAAGGCGCCCCATAGTAAAGTAAGTCGTATTCACGACAAAAAATTTCTCACAAATGTTCAAACTACTTACACTTGAAGGACTCACAGTTCACCATTTTCAAATTTGAATTTTTCACACCAGGAATACACGTACATTATTTAATGTTTGGTCAATTCACGTAAACGAACCGATGATACTCTATTAATTTTAGGGGATGTTCGTGATTTTTCAAGTGATTCTAATGTGAATTTTTATTTGTGTGTCAAGATAATGAGCACGCTTACTTGTGGTTCTAAAGAATTGGATCAAAAGTCGCACTGTTTCGTAAAAACCATACCTACCCAAAATTGAATACAACGGGTATTACGACATTTTGGATAAATATGCTTCTCGAAAAATTTGAGTAGATATTACTCCCTTTTGTTGACATTTTTAATGAGTATAAAGTACCAAAGACATTGGAAATCTATTCATGCTTCACAGTGTATTTATATGTTTAAATGTAAACAAGCATTTTAATGTATTTTACTTACAAACTAGAGCCTGATACGCTCTATCTAGCTCGCTATCTAAAACACTTTATTTTTTCCATCCTGAATTTTGGTATACTTTTTACTACTCATTCGGGTCGGGTACGGGTACAGGTAATTTTTAGTCGGGTACGGGTCGGGTACGGGTAAAATTTTTTATTTTTTATCGGGTACGGGTCGGGTACGGTTAATTTTTTTTTATTATTGATCGGGTACGGGTCGGGTACGGGTAATTTTTTAAATTTTTAATCGGGTACGGGTCGGGTACGGGTAATTTTTTTTGCTGATCACTCGGGTACGGGTCGGGTTCGGGTATAAGAATTTCTATACCCGACCATCTCTAGTGTGTGTGTGTGTGTGTGTGTGTGTGTGTGTGTGTGTGTGTGTGTGTGTGTGTGTGTGTGTGTGTGTGTGTGTGTGTGTGTGTGTGTGTGTGTGTGTGTGTGTGTGTGTGTGTGTGTGTTGTCAACTAAGAGGTCGAGATCTCAGAGATGGCTGGACCGATTTTGATCAAACTAGTCGCAAATGAAAGGTCTCCCCGTCACCCAAAACGCTATTGAATGGTTTTGAGATAGGATGTTTACTTTTTGAGTTATACAAAGTTTTATGTCAAAATTTTTAGTTTTTTGACAGTATCTGTCACAATTGACCTTGAAAACAGAATATGTTTTCAGACTTAGATTCAGCACGGTAATAGCTATCCAAAAAGCCATAGATTGTTAAAATCCGTCCATTTTTAACGGAGATATCGAAAATTTTGGGTAACCGACTTTTTCCCCTATTCCAGCAGTAGAAGTTTTGAGCGCTGTCTGGCAAAGAAATGCTTGGGAGCAACATAAAACACGATTTTTTATACCGTTACATACATTTGTTTCCAAGTACGCAAAAGACTGTGGCAACATAGTCGTTCGAATATGCCATATGTAAAGAATTTTCGAGTTGAAAGCAATTCTATAATTATAATCATTAAAACTACTTACAGCAATAAATGGTGGAAAAACATAGCAACCATATACCATTCGATTCAGTTCGTCGAGATCAGAAAATGCGCGTGTGACAAATAATTTCACTCAATTTTTTTCGGGGGTTGATGTTTTCTCAAAAAAAGCCAAATCAAATTTCAGAAACAAAAGTCCAGTTAAAATAAATCCAATTTTATCCAATTCTGACTTCCGATTCTGGAATTGTAGGATGATGAATTTTTAAAATTCAAAGCGATATAGAAGATGAAAGTCCCGAAAAGCTTTAAAGTTGGACTCAAAAATATTGCAATTTATTCGTCATATGGCCATACGAATCGGTTTGGGTTATGCTGGTTCCTGAATACCGGCTCTGGAAGTACCTTGAATTACCCTAAACTCTAAAGTGGAAATTACTTCGACATATCATGGAATGTTTAGTCTATTGTTATACTTTTAGAATCAAATTCGATCCGATTTGCAGTTTCGACATTACAGCGTGATTAAAATCTCAAATTGCCACATATACAATCGATTCAGCTCGACGAACTGAGCAAATGTCCGTGTGTGTGTGTGTTGTCAATTAAGAGGTCGAGATCTCGAAGATGGCTGGACCGATTTTGATCAAACTAGTCTCAAATGGAAGGTCTCCCCGTCACCCAAAACGCTATTGAATGGTTTTGAGATTGGATGTTTACTTTTTGAGTTATACAAAGTTTTATGTCAAAATTTTCAGTTTTTTGACAATATCTGTCACAATTGACCTTGAAAACAGAATATGTTTTTAGACTTAGATTCCGCACGGTAATAGCTATCCAACAAGCCATAGATTGTTAAAATCCCAGCAGTAGAAGTTTTGAGCGCTGTATGACAAAGAAATGCTTGGGAGCAACGGAAAACACGATTTTTTATACTGTTACGTACAATTGTTTCCAAGTACCAAAAAGACTGTGTACAGCGTCCTTTTACATGACAATTTGCCTTGGAACGATAGCACGGTTCGTTTTTGGCCAGTGTTGGTGATTGCCGATAATTTGACAGAAGCTGCTATATTGCTATCTATATTGTATACAACATTTTCAATCCGGTAGAAGATGCTATAAAAACTCGAGTCTCTCAATGCATGAACCGCGAGAGAATTTTTCTACATTTCTTCGCTCCACTTCATACTCTGAGTATTTCACGGCCCATGAAAAAATATACAGTCTGATAATGATCGTTGCTGTGTGGAATTTTCCAAGAGAGAATCGCAAGTTGACAATTATCGCAGAAAATCGAATCGATGATTCAACTTGATGATTCTCATACTAGGTTGCAATATTTCAAAACTCTTGTGTGGAGCATTTACATACATTTTCATAGACACAACTTATACAAAGGTTATATACACCTAGTTAGATTAAGCGCCAATAGTAAAATGATTCTATTGCAATTATCCACAGTCCATACAGAATCTGATCGCGAAACGAGAATAAGCGACCGTTTGTTGCTTCAGAGAGAATCCCCACAGCAGCGTGCTAACTTTTGATTCTCAGACAGGTCATCGAGAGAAATTCGCTCTCGCACTGGTGTCTATTCTATGTTAAATGAACCATGCCGGGTGTTTGTTGTTGCGATGTTTTCCATTTCTCTTTGATGGCACTGATTCAATCGTGTGAAGAGTGAAGATTGAACGTTCTTTGATACGATAAAAGCCATCCTTGTTTCTGGCAACATAATCGTTCGAATATGGCATATGTAAACCTGATGATATCATTTTCGAGTTGAAAGTAATTCCATAATTATATTGATTTAAACTACTTACAGCAATAAAAGCTGGAAGAATATAACTTCCATATACCATACGACTCAGTTCGTCGAGATCAGCAAATGCGTGTGTGACAAATAATTTCACTCAATTTTCTCGGAGATGACTAAACTGTTTTCTACAAACTCAGATTCATATACTCCCAAACAAGGTTCCTGAATTACGTTTGGATCCGCCTTCTGATTGCGGAACCACAGGATGATATGTGAAACGAAATTAAAATAATGCAATTCATTTTTCTCGTAGATGGCTGAACCGATCTAAGGTTCAAATGAAATCTAAGAATCCTCTATGATTCATATGAGAGGTCTTAAAACCCTATAAAATTTAGTCAGATCCGATTTCTGGTTTAGGAGATACAGGGTGATTAGTATAAAAATATCAATTTCACATAAATTATTCAGGTTTATCGGGTTTGCTGATTTGGATAGTCGATTACGAAATAAATTTATTTCAGTTTAAGCGGTATTCAGTTTTCGATTCGAGAAGTACCCAAAAATTTAATTCGCACTACAATTTCTAAAAGATGTCTACACACTCAGGTGAATTTAACTGATTTCGTCTACACCGATTTTAGAAGTTCGGTTGCAGTATCGAATCGTTTCTCAAGGCTTAATCATTTTATCAAAAAGGCCAAATCGAACTTCAAAAACAAAAATTCAAATTAAAGGACTTGAGGTCCCATCAAAAATTGGTGAATTTTATCTGATTCTGGAGTTACAGATGATGCATACCGATATAGTAGATGTAAATTGTTTGGCGTACTAATTTATGGCCATTCGAATCATTTTGGGTTATGCTAGTTCCTGAATATCAGCTCTGGAAGTATCATAAATAATTACGAAAAATTCTAAAGTGGAACTTACTTCGACATCTCATGGAAAGTTCAATCGATTGTCACACGTTAAGATTGAAATTCGATACGATTTGCTGTTTCGAAGTTACAGGGTAATGAGTGATAAAAATCTCAAATTACCGTTTAAAACGACGATAATTAAAATAATGTCATGAGAACTAAAACACCAAAGAATATCCATGCAAAAAAACACATGCGAATTGATAAAAAAAGGTATCATCTCACTGCTAGGTGGATTAATCGCGTTTTTTAAGTGATTTCGTTTGTAGCTTTTCACAAATGGGTGGTCGCAACGGCCACAAAAATGGCAACGTTCAGAATATTTCAGTGGAAGAAACTATCGTAATGTTGTACGGGTTTTATTACTGGCCTTCAGAAAAGCCAAATTGAGGAATTCTCTACGATATCAAACAACTTCCGGGGCATTTTTCTCGAGCGCGAAGCAGTCAAATGCTGGCTTTATTCGCACTCGTTTGGTGGGAATTTCACACTATGAAAACTGCACAAAGCTAATCAAATTGCTCTAGATTTAAACTAAACTGATTATTTCTATCTCCGATTTGCAGAGCATCAATCTATATAGTTCTTTAGATAAGATTTGGAACCATTAGAAGGGCTGATTTTGCATAATATTCCCCACGGTTGTCCACTTGCCGTTGTGTTTTGCTCCAATGCAAACGACCAGCCGCAGGATGATGCAACCGATCTTCTTAGAATGTTCCGCAACTAATTCAATACTTAACCTGAATTCTTGATACTTAATACTGGAGCTGAGGTCTGGGTCTGAACCAGCCGGAATGATGCACTTGCTTTACTTCCTGTTCGGTCAAATTTATCAAGTGTTCACTTTTTAAAACTACCCAGGTACGAAAAAATTGTTACTAGATTTCTTCTCTGATACTCGTTAATACCACACATTTCAGAACACGTTGAATTTGAATTGTTTGTGATTATGTCTTACTACCGAAAATGTTATCATAAACGGATGATCATATTTCCGATGGCATGTAACAAAAATTATGTTGATACGTTAGACATAACAAGAGATATTCGGGATCAAAAACTTATCACTTTCTCAGAAAGATAATTTTGAAAATGCGCTCCATAGTAAAATAAGTCGTATTAACGACAAAATTCATTCACCATGTAATTACGGGCAGTTAAATCCGCTTAAAACTCGTTAGCGTTCTATGGCATTGTAAGACTTTTCACTTAAAACCGGTATAAAATAAAGATTAAAAAAACCTGTTTCAATCCACCTAGTGGTGTAATGATGCCTTTCTCATATCAATCATACTATCATATATAATACTGTGGTATTCTTCAAAATAATTCTCTGCGATTCTTAAAAGAATAACCGAAATCGGTTTGTTTGACCGCCTACTGATAAAAACTATCAATTGGAAAAGATTTGAGGTCGATTTAGAAATTTTTTCAAGGTTTTTCCCCATTTTCAGTGATGGTATACAATTTTTAACACACTTTATCCTATATTTTCGGATCCGAAAGTCGGTTCCGTATGAAATTCAGGGATTACGCATGGGACCACGGGACCTTTCATTTAAATCTAAGTTTTTGAAAATCGGTCGCGCCATCTATGAGAAAAGTTAGAACACTTATTTTCGTTTTTGCACATTTACCCCATAACTCCCGAACCGGAAGTCGGATCCAAACAATATTCAGGAATTTTTTAATGGGACCTCAAGATCTTTCACTTGAACCTAAGTTTGTGAAAATCGGTTCAGCCATCTCTGGGAAAAGTTAGTGCACTTATTTTCACAATTTTTTGCGCATTTTACCCTATAATTCCGGAACCGGAAGTCGGATCCAAATAATATTCAGGAATTTTTTATGGGACCTTAAGACCTTTCATTTGAATCTAAGTTTGTGAAAATGGGTTAATCCATCTCTGAGAAAAGTTAGTGCACTTATTTTCACAATTTTTTGCACATTTTACCCCATAATTCCGGAACCGGAAGTCGGATCCAAATAATATTCAGGAATTTTGCATGGGACTACAAGACCTTTCATTTGAATCTAAGTTTGCGAAAATCGGTTCAGCCATCTCCGAGAAAAGTTAGTGCAAAAAAACGTTACATACACACATACGCACATACACACACACAGACATTTTGCGTACTCGACGAACTGAGTCGAATGGTATATGACACTTGGCCCTCCGGGCCTCGGTTCAAAAGTCGGTTTTCACAGTGATTGCATAACCTTTCTATATGAGAAAGGCAAAAACTTTCCTTTGAATCTAAGTTTGTGGTTATCGGCTCAACCATCTCAATCATCTTGCACGTGCCATCCTATAATGCCGGAAGAATACTGTAATCTGAAATTTAGGTACAGAGGACAGACATCAAAGCTAGTACAATCTTTTTCAAACAAGCTGTGTAAAGCATACAAGTGACAATTCGTTAAAAGTCACCGTTGCGTACGACTTTGCACGCTTGAATTACCATTTTATGCAAGCTTGAACGCTAGATGCCATTAGGGATCACTGGACTGCTCGAGGCGCCCCTATCGGCGAATTGCTACTTGATGATCACTGTACCAAATAACCGTTGAATTTCTTACACATTTGAAATCTCGACTTTTGAAAAAAGTTTCAGAGTTCTTTTGTAGGATTGCATTTTTTAAGACAAGTTCAGAATAAAAGTTTTAAAATTCAGACCCAGAATTCAGCTCCAGAATCCAGGACCTAGATGTATCTAGGTCCGAAGTTCTGAATCTGCGTACTAGACCTAACCCAAGTAGCAAATGTAACTTATCGAAACTTCAAGATGTTCTACAATTGTTTTAGAATTATTATTTATGTTTTTTTTTTTTATTCAATATTATAGTATAATTTTAAGGCACACTGCTTAAGCTCTAAGATGCCAAGGGTATTTACTAATCTTAATTACGACTAACTTAAAACTAGAAAAGTATCATTATGTAATGTAGCGGTAGCGGATTCTCGAGAAGCTATCGGTAGTGGCCGGTGAATTGAATATCGCATGAGGGTCTTCCATATGCCGTTGGCGAAGATCCATGTTGGCCGCATCCTTCGGTCCGTGTGGGTCCGCGGGAAACACCCCCAGGCTACGAAGGCCCGGCGGGTGGCCCGCATGCTGGTTTTCGACTGGGGCGGCCTTCCGTGGACGATGATGGTGATGTTACGGAAGAGAATGAAAAAAAAAAGTAAATATTGTGGAAACGGGGTAAAAAGGGGATGTGGGAACAAAATGTTTGAAAACGATAAAGATCTAATTAGTTGCCATCGAGATGGTGAAGAGACAGGGAAGGGGTAACGAAAAAGTTAGTGACAAAAAAAGATCTTGTTAGTTCCAATGAAGATGGTGGACAGGGACGGGGATCGAGAGAATCGGGCGGATGTTAGTGTCGAACCTGTAGGTGGAGTTTATACTTTCTGAGCGAGGGATAACACATTACACTTGTATATCAATGTGTTTAAGGTACTGGTATATGAGAAGCGTATATAAACTATCCCGACTCGCCAACACATCCCGAACCGGAACCTCAGGCGGTCTACCTCGGGCCCTAAGGGATTCCAGTAGCTTCGACCTGGCGTCGCGATACTCTACGCACGACCACACGACATGCTCGATGTCCTGATAACCGTCGCCACAGGTGCAGAGACCGCTCTCCGCAAGCCCAACACGCCGGAGATGTGCGTTGAAGGTGTAGTGATTTGACATGAGCCGCGACATAACACGAATGAAATCGCGACTCACGTTCATCCCCCTGAACCAAGGTTTCGTCGATACCCTAGGGATAATGGAATGTAGCCATCGTCCCAGTTCGCCATTGCTCCATGAAGTTTGCCAACTTTCGAGAGTTTTCTGACGAGAGATACTGAAAAATTCATTGAAGCAAATTGGTCTTTCATAAATATCACCTTCTAATGCGCCCACCTTAGCCAATGAGTCTGCCTTTTCATTGCCTGGAATGGAACAATGCGAAGGGACCCAGACTAACGATATTAAATAAGACCGTTCAGATAAAGTTCGCAAGTGTTCCCGTATTTTCCCCAGGAAATATGGGGGATACTTTCCTGGCTTCATTGCCCGGAGAGCTTCTATTGAGCTTAGACTGTCCGTGACAATGAAGTAATGGTCTTTGGGCAAGGTTTCAATGATCTCAAGGGTGTACTGAATAGCAGCTAATTCTGCGACGTAAACTGAAGCCGGATCATTGAGTTTGTGAGAAGCGGTGATGTTTTGATTGAAGATGCCGAAGCCTGTGGACCTGTTGATGTTTGAACCGTCAGTGTAAAACACCTTTTCACAGTTGACTGTTCTAAATTTATTATAAAAAATATTTGGGGCCACTTGAGGGCGCACGTGATCCGGGATTCCACGAATTTCTTCTCTCATGGATGTGTCGAAAAACACAGTAGAATCAGAAGTATCCAAGAAATGAGCACGATTGGAAACAAACGAAGAAGGATTAATATTCTGAGCCATGTAATCAAAATACAAGGACATAAAACGGGTCTGAGAATTGAGCTCGACAAGCCTTTCGAAGTTTTCAATCACCATCGGATTCAAGATGTCGCATCGGATTAGCAATCGATATGAGAGATCCCAGAATCGGTTTTTCAACGGTAAGACGCCCGCGAGCACTTCGAGACTCATCGTATGAGTCGACTGCATGCAACCTAAGGCAATACGCAAACAACGATACTGAATTCTTTCCAGCTTGATGAAATGAGTGTTCGCCGCGGATCGGAAGCAAAAGCATCCGTATTCCATCACGGACAATATCGTTGTTTGGTATAACCTGATCAGGTCTCCTGGGTGGGCACCCCACCATGATCCGGTTATTGTACGAAGAAAATTGACTCTCTGTTGGCATTTTTGTTTCAGATACCTAATGTGACATCCCCAGGTGCCTTTGGAGTCGAACCAGACCCCGAGATATTTAAATGTGAAGACCTGAGCTATGGTTTCACCCCCTAGTCGAAGCTGTAATTGTGCTGGTTCTCGCTTCCTTGAAAATACAACCAGCTCAGTTTTCTCCGTAGAGAACTCGATACCCATTTGAAGAGCCCATGTCGACAAGTTGTCGAGGGTATCTTGTAATGGTCCTTGGAGATCGGCAGCTTTGGGTCCTATAATGGACACAACGCTGTCGTCGGCAAGTTGTCTTAGCGTGCAAGATGTGTTGATACATTCATCAATGTTGTTCACGTAAAAGTTGTATAAAAGGGGGCTTAAGCATGAGCCCTGAGGAAGACCCATGTAACTGAATCGTATTGTCGACAAATCACCATGCGCGAAATACATGTATTTCTCGGACAACAGATTATACAAAAAGTTATTCAAAATTGGTGAAAGACCATGCTGATGCAACTTCTCAGATAGGATGTTTATGGAAACTGAATCAAAAGCCCCCTTGATGTCTAGGAAAACTGACGCCATTTGTTCTTTACGAGCAAATGCCATTTGAATTTCGGTTGAGAGCAACGCAAGACAATCGTTCGTTCCTTTGCCCCTGCGGAAGCCGAATTGTGTATCTGAAAGTAAGCCATTAGTCTCGACCCAATTGTCTAGACGAAACAGAATCATTTTTTCGAACAATTTCCGGATACAGGAAAGCATAGCAATCGGCCGATACGAATTGTGATCGGAGGCTGGTTTCCCTGGTTTTTGAATGGCGATAACTCTTACTTGTCTCCAGTCATGTGGGACAATATTATCCTCAAGAAGCCTATTGAATAAATTCAATAAGCGCCTTTTGGCAGAGTCAGGCAAATTTTTCAACAAGTTGAATTTGATTTTGTCTAACCCCGGAGATTTATTGTTACACGATAAAAGCGCAAGTGAGAACTCGACCATCGAAAAAGGTGTTTCGTTTCTGTTTGATGAAGCGACGCGCATGATTGTCTGTTCCGGAACAGAGTCAGGACATACTTTTTTAGCGAAATCGAATATCCAGCGGTTAGAATATTCCTCGCTTTCGTTTGTGGTGTTTTTGTTGCGCATTCGTCGGGCTGTGTTCCAAAGAGTGCTCATTGATGTTTCTCTCGATAATCCGTCTACGAATCGACGCCAATAACCGCTTTTCTTCGCTTTAATCAAGCTTTTCATTTTAGCGTCTAATGCCGCGTAGTTTCTGAAATTATCAGGTGTTCCGTTTTTCCTAAACTCGACAAATGATGCAGTTCTCTCCGCGTTTAATTCTGAGCACTCTTTGTCCCACCACGGGTTGGGGGGACGGATGTTAGTTTTCGCGACGGGTACACGTTTCGTCTGAGCTTGAGTCGCGGTGTCGAGAATCAAGCCAGCCAAAAACGTGTACTCTTCCTCCGGAGGAAGTTCTTGTGTTGTTTCTAGATTCTCAGATATCAAATTTGCGTAGCATTTCCAATCAATGTTTCGTGTGAGGTCATACGAAACATTGATTGTTTCCGATGGTCTTAATCCGGTGGCGATTGAAATTACGATAGGCAGATGATCGCTACCGTGGGGATCAGGGATTACCTTCCACGTGCAATCCAACCGTAGCGATGTCGAGCAAAGGGATAAGTCTAGCGCACTTGGTCTTGCTGGTGGTGCAGGAATTCGTGTCATTTCTCCCGTATTCAAGATTGTCATATTGAAGTTGTCGCAGATATCATGGATCATAGTTGATCTGTTATCGTCGTGAAGACAGCCCCATCCCGTACCGTGTGAGTTAAAGTCTCCTAAAACCAACGTCGGTGCAGGAAGGAGCTCTACGATATCACTGAGCCACCGATGCCCAACCGAGGCTCTTGGAGGAATGTAGATGGAAGCAATGCAAAGGTCCTTGCCTTTGATTGTAACATGACATGCGACAACTTCAATACCTGGTATCGAGGGGAGGTTAATGCGATAGAAAGAATAGCACTTTTTGATCCCCAAAAGAACTCCTCCATAGGAATCATCTCGATCCAGACGAATAATGTTAAAATCGTGGAAGTTTAAGGGTATTTCAGAAGTTAGCCAAGTTTCGCACAATGCAAATGCGTCACATTTCAGATTATTTACTAGAAATTTGAAAGGATCTATTTTTGGGATGATACTTCTACAATTCCACTGTATAACAGTGATTGTATCCGTGACCTCGGTGGGTGTCTTAGCCATCGAAGGATACGATCGCTGAAAGAAGGGGCCATTTTGCAGTCAACTGCTTCAAGAATGTTTTAACTGTAGGAATAAAAGCCATTATCAGGCTTTTAAGAGGTTCAGAAATATTGAAAGTAGACATGATCCAGTCCACAATATCAGAGAATTTAACAAACCCAGTATTTGGTAAATTTTCTGACTGATCTTTAGGGACTTTCGGGGGTTTTGAAGTCCCAGGAAGTGATGGAAATTCTTGCTCGGAATTTAATTTTCCAAGGCCTGGAGCTTTTTTCTCTGGTTTTTTGCCATCACTACCAGTTGTTGTAATTTTTCGGAACCCATCAGAGGACATCTTCGAACCCTTACTAGGGAGCTTTTGAGAAGATTTATTTCTTCTCTTTCTAATTGATGAGCTATGAGGGACAGCCGAAGATGTACCTTCGAGGGGGTCATCATATTCGCTCTCGTCAGTTGACAAGTAAGCGTAAGGATTTTCGGTAGGTGGCGTAGCACATTTCAACATTTCTGCAAAAGAGCGTTTGGAATGTTGCTTGAGTGAACGCTTCATTTTATCCTTACGCAATTTGTACACGGGACAATCAGAGAGGTCATGCGGCCCCTCCTTACAGTAGAGACACTTTTCATTGTCTCCACTGCAGGAGTTATCCGCATGACTCCCTCCACACTTTATACACCGGGATTTATTGCAACAATGGGATGCTGTATGTCCCAATTGTTTGCAATTGGTGCAGTTCATGACCCGCGGCACAAAAAGACGAACAGGTAAACGGACTCGGTCCAGGAGGACGTAATTAGGCAAAGCCGAGCCAGCGAAAGTCACCCGATACGAGTCTGATGGGGTATAAGACTTAATCCCATCCTCAGCGGTCGATACTGAACGCAATTGCTTGCAGTCCAGTATCTTAACGTTCTTGAGTAGGGGGTTTTTAAAACCGCCTGCCCCATGCTTAAGAACGTCCTCGCAAGTCAGACTCGGATCGGTGATCACGCCGTCTATCTCGACTTCGCGAGCTGGTACGTATACGCGATACTCCCGCGTGAAATGCTCACTTCGAACGATCTCATTAGCCTGTTTTGCACTGGCTAACAAGACCCTAAGCTTGTCCGGGCGTACTTTCTCAATTTTTTGTACAGTATTGTATCGCGAGGACAGGTCATTAGAAAGTCTTAGAAGGTTCAATTTTTTACCGTTGGCTTTGGTCCGGATGTAAACCGCATACGGTCCGGCCGGGAGTGCAAGCCCATCGGGATAGCTTCTAATGCGAGATTTATTGCCATCAGAAGCATCCATTTGATCATCTAGGGGAAGGTCAGGCAATTCTGTGCCTTTTGTCATGGCACGGAAATGTGTCCGTGCGGGTAAATATTAGGGGGCAATAAAAATCTAATGGTACTGAACAACAGGGAAAAAGAAAAAAAAATACTTAGCTTTAGCTCTCGAAGGGTGATCGGCCGACAAGGCCCGGTCCTAGGCAACCGGTGAATATTCCAGTTCAATAAAGTGCAAAAAACCTCTTTGAGGAAAAAGCACTTTGTTTTTAGTCTCTCACTACACTGTCCAATGAAACCAATCCTTTTATCACTATATATATTTATCACTGTTTCTAATGTACAACGATATATACGCAGCGCCCAGCGCTGGCGCTGGCTAACGGTACCACACGCAGTGCTGCTTTACACAAGCTCACAGTCGGCCTTGAGAACGGATTAATTAGAACTATCACTCGACCGCACTGATGCACACAATAGAATACGGAATGACCTTGATAACGGAATAAAACAATTCACCACGCGATTGGAGAAAGCAGAATTTACGTCCGATCGATCCGATAGTCACGGCACGAATGATTATTTATGTTATCATTGTTCAGAGAGATTGATTGTGCAATTTATCCTTGTAAAGTTTCACAATACCACCGAAAACAATCACTGTAGAACTACTTCCAGTACGTCTAAATCAACTATGTAGCAGATCACCAACTCGTCAATATTGCACTAACAGTTATAGAAGTAACTACACCAATTGAGCAACTTATAAACAAATTTCCAAATTGTATTGGACACAAAATATGTCGAAATGATTAATAATCTCTTGTGGAAGAAAAATTAACAAAATGGTGCTCTCCTGAAGATAAAAATTGATACGCCGAATCATAACATTACTGTGAAAAAAAGTTTCTGTTAAGTCTGCATAGTTTTAGCTGCCTCATAAAATTGTAGGTCAGTGTGAGTAGTTTTCTTAATTTTTAGAAAAACAATGATATGAAATACAAAACTTACAAAAACGTTATGCAAGATTTATTTATTTGAAATAGAAACAAAATTTACAAAGATGAGAATATTATCATGAATGTTGCGGAATCATCATCATGGAATCTGACATCACTTTTGAACGAAAAGTTAAGTTCATTAAAGTTACTCTCATGATACTGTTTGTGCAACTTGTTTGTACAACTCCAACACATGGGCTTGCCAAAATAATACCTACAGTGCGTATCACAAATGTCGGGCCCGTTAAGAATATTTATACTGTATTGTTACTGAATTCAACTAGTTTGTTTAAAATAAAAACGTATAATATCTCTCACTGAAATATTCACATGTTAATGTATACGGTTATTTAAATAATATAAATCATTACGTTGCGTGAACCATTTTATATTCAACTCACTGTTACCATCGATGCCATATTAGAAAAATTGAAGAAAAATTCATTTCGAGATTTTTCAGGTTCAATAAAACATTAGTTCGACCAAAACCATCTGGAAATTTTAAGTATGCTTGAATATATGTATTTTAAACACCACTCCGATGATTCTCTTTAAAAATAATAGATTGTTATTTTCACAGAAGTTGTTGTACAATCATCAAAACACGTTATTTCAAAATTTCATGCGTACGAATACATTTTTCACCATAAAAACGTGTTTAATCCACCTAGTAAGTTCCACTTTAGAGTTTACGGTAATTTAAGGTACTTCCAGAGCCGGTATTCAGGAACCAGCATAACCCAAACCGATTCGTATGGCCATATGACGAATAAATTACAGTTTTGAGTACAACTTTGAAGCTTAATTGGATAAAATTCATTAATTTTTGTATGTATGTATAAAACTTATTAATTTTGTATATAAGTTTAAATCAATTTGAATTTTTGTTTCTGAAATTTGATTAGGCTTTTTTGAGAAAACGATTGAGCTTTGAGAAACGATTTTATACTGGAACCGGAATTCTAAAATCGGTATGGCCGAAGTCAGATAAATTCACCTGAATAGCTGTATAGTTTACATTTGTTTCAAAATATTTGAAAATCAGTGAAGACATCTTTGAGAAATCGTAGTGCGAAATAAATTTTTGGGTGCCTTTCAAAACGAAAACTGAATACAACCAAAAATGAATTAAGTTTATTTGGTTATCGACTATCCAAATCTGCTAACCCGATAAACATGATTTGTTTATGTGGAATAGAAATTTTTATAACAATCACCCTGTATCCCCGAAACCGGAAGTTGGATTTGACTGAAGAGTAAGATGTTTTTTAGAATCTTGAAACTTTTCATTTGAATCATAGATGATTCTTAGATTTCATTTGAATCTTTGATCGGTTCAGCCATCTACGAGAAGAATGAGTTACACAATTTCGACTTCGTTTCATATATCATCCTGTAGTTCCGGAACCAGAGGTCGGAACCAAACATAATGCAGGAACTTTGTTTGGGAGCATACGACTTTTCGTATGAATCTGAATTTGAAGAAAAGAAATTTTCCGAGAGAATTGAGTAAAATTATTTGTCACACACGCATTTGCTGATCTCGACGAACTGATTCGAATGGTATATGGATGTTATGTTCTTCCAGCATTTATTGCTGTAAGTAGTTTAAAACAATATAATTAAAAAAAAATCTGCCATCATCTGGTTTATATATGTCATATTCGAACGATTATGTTGCCAAAAACGAGTCGTGCTAAAATCGGTCCGAGGCTAAATGTAATGAAAAAAGATGCTGTACACTGTCTTTTTGGTACTTAGAAACAATTGTATGTAACAGTATAAAAAATCGTGTTTTCCGTTGCTCACAAGCATTTCTTTGGCATACAGCGCTCAAAACTCCCACTGCTGGAATAAGGGAAAAAGTCGCTTACACAAAAATTTCGATATCTCCGTTAAAAATGGACGGATTTTAACAATCTATGGCTTGTTGGATAGGTATTACCGTGTGGAATCTAAGTCTGAAAACATATTCTGTTTTCAAGGTCAATTGTGACAGATACTGTCAAAAAACTAAAAATTTTGACATAAAACTTCGTATAACTCAAAAAGTAAACATCCTATCTCAAAACCATTCAATAGCGTTTTGGGTGACGGGGAGACCTTTCATTTGCGACTAGTTTGATCAAAATCGGTCCAGCCATCTCTGAGATCTCGACCTCTTAGTTGACAACACACATACAGACACACACACATACACACACACAGACATTTGCTCAGTTCGACGAGCTGAATCGATTGGTATATGACATTCGGCCCTCCGGGCCTCAGAAAATTTTTCGAAAGTTTGAGCAAATTCTATACCTATTTTTTATATATATAAAAAAAGGTAAAAAGGTAAAAAGCAGTTCGTTGTCGATTTTTCATTTACAAAAACACAAAAGATCAATTCTACAATATGTAGCATTATCATTTTTCATGTGCAGGTTATTTTACAAGATCTATGTTTGTGTTAAGAACAGTTGTATTGAAAATCAAATGTGAAACTTGTTTATTAGAAGTAAGGTTTGTTATGTTTTTGTAAAGTCATTCCATTTCTTGTTTACATTACGTAGTAGTTTTCACGCGTTTTACAATTGTTTCTTCACTGATTTTATGACTGCCTCTGTGATGGGATCGACGCATGAGTTTTGCAGCAGTTGCACAATCGTTGTGAATAAATGTTCGTATTAACGGAAGAACTTAAAGATATGTTGCACAAAACAGAAAATTGCGCTTTTTCCATAACACAACAGTTACTAGTATAGTAATATTGACTTACTTGATAAATTGCACAATCAACATGCTACTTGGGAAATTTTTGACCGAAAATTCGAACTAAATTCAAGTTTTGACCATATCAGAGCAAGCATTCTGTTTCAGAATTTAATTCCTGCTCCAGAATTCTGAGCTCCAATTTTAGAACTGATTACTGAACTCGGATTCTGCAACTGAATTTCGAACCTAATTTTTAGAACCGAATTTTGGAGCTGAATTCTGGATCTAAATTCTGGTCTGAACCTGAATTAGGGCTACAGAATCCATGAGCAGAGTTGCACTGAGTCGTGATCATCATTCAAACGTCAAATCATACGAAGTAGTTCCGTCACGAACCAAAATGATCGTCATTCAACGTTGATCGAATTCATGCCATGGGTAGCGTACGGCGAACACGAACAACAGTGACGCGAGAGTGGCAACACGCAGAGAGTAAAATATTTCGAATGAGAGAACAGATCGGTCATTCTCTGTTTGTTTTTGAAACGGTCTGTTTATAGTTTTATAGCAAATTGAAAATGATAATACTTTGATCTTCATTATCATTTTCTGACATCACATCATTGCGAATGCACTTTTATTTTCCTTCTAAGAACTAAGTCAAACCGAGAAAACGTTGTCCTTGCAATTGATGATCACGACGGAAATTTCAAAAATTGACCATCATTCTAAGATTTCAGTCATGTTGATTCGTCTCCAAGTGAGCATCAGACTGAGCTGACGGAATATCTCTCTCAGTGAAACTCATACTAGAGGTGTGCAAAACAGCTCATTTTGGTGAACAGCTCCGAACCGTTCAGCTCACCAAAGTAAATCGATTCGATGTATCAGCTCATCAGCTCTTTTAGTTTAAACTTAAGGTTCATTTTGTGCGCCGTTTTTCTTATGCACCGGTTTTCTTTCATATGCATGATCGAAATTGAATCATTGATTTGCAATGATGCAATGAATGCAATGCGAATTACCTTATCTTTAATTGATGTCGACTAAATTGAATCTCTTAAAGAACCGAAAATCCGATCAGCTCGTAGCCCTTCGTCATGATGCAGTGAACTGGGTAGCAAATGAGTGAGCTGGTGAGCTGCGGTTCTTTTGAAAAGAGCTGTGAGCTGTCAGCTCACTTCAATGATTCGATTCACTGGAACAGCTCAGGAGCGAATTGCCCATCTCTAACTTATACATTAGTAATGACAGTACATTCAGCTTCTCAGTGAGAGAGCTTGCAAGAGAAGCGATGCCAGTTGGAACGCTTAGGTCCGTCAGTGAATATTCTCTGTTTACGGAAACTGGATGCAACACTGTCCATGAGTCCGATTCAGGATTCAGTTCTAGATTTTAGTTTAAGAAACTGCACAATCTGTTTTATTATATTTTTAATCATTTGGTTATGTTTCTTCCATTACCTAACCGTTTTGTTTGTTCTCTGGTAAAAATATATTAATGTTATATTTGCTTATTCACCTTTCGGGTCAGGAATTGTTTTGACACTTTGTGCAGATTTGGGAGTAAGCCCCAAGTACACTGCGTGAAGCTGATCGTCTAATACACTATTCCCGTCATTCTCAAAAAATAGAAATTAAAATAAGAAGAATTACATTCTCGTCCGTTATTCTGCCAAATAACAAAATGTGTTTATTTATTCAGCAGAAAAAAAAGAAATTTAATTCAGGCCCGTACCCAGGATTTCGTTTCGGGAGGGGCCCGAAGATAAAAATTAATGTTACTGAAAATTGCTGATGTACCTAATTCTCGGTGTCCCGGTGTTTAATAGACACTTTAAACTTTTCCACTGGAACTGTTATTGTATTACATTTCTTTACGTTAACTATCTTGTTATTTCTGTAACACATGTCTGAGATCTTCTAAATAATTTTATTTTTGTTTTTTGATTTCGGAAGAGGCCAGGGCCCCTCTGAGGACGAGACTGATTGAATTAGCAGCCAAAAAATTAGATGTTTAAATTTGCTCGGGAAAAAGCAAACCCAAATCCGACGATATGTTCTTCTACTGATGACCAACCATTTCGGGGGTTTTGCTCACAAGTAGACTCTCAGGCAAACTTCAAACAAGTTGGAATACCTCAAAATCTGCTTAATCACTCAACAAAGAAAAACCCTAAAGGTTACCGGGGGTTCACTAATTACAAACGTTTTTCATTTTCCCGCATATGGCAAGGCACAAACCCGGCCTTCCAGAGAGCGAGAGAGAGGGGGGAAAGGGTCTATCAATAACATATTACACATGTGAATAACACTTCCAACAGTACAGCGTCTCTAGAACCCTAGCAAAAAAAGAACAATTTAGGTGAAAATTTACCTCATTATAGAACAGTGTAAACACATTAATTACACCTTTGTTGCACACATTATCCCATTAACAGTTGTCGGAAATACACACACGCACGCACACACACACACACACCATCATACTACCGCCTACGATTACTCTCGAAAGAAGCCCCTGAAGAGTGACCAAGATAAAATCGCATCAATTAATCTCACATTAAGCATAGGTCACGGCAGATCCATTAGATAGTACGAGATATCGAACGGAACGACTGGCGGCCATCCGAAGATGGGTTCACACCGGGCTCACAATGTAAACAATGGGAACGGTGTAAAATCACATCAAAGAGTTTTGGAAAGTTTTAGTGCTTCGAAACCTGGTATCTCTGGCCATGAGCCATGACACGCACCGAAAAAGTTGCCTTCCTTTTTGTTGTAATAAATCAATATAAACGAGCTATTTTTCACTCCTGACAACGTCCTGTGTACGGAAGTTTCGAATGCGGTGCTTTCTTGCGGTAGGCAGTAGGCAGCGATGGGCAGTACGGCAAGGGAAAACTGTTATGCTTCGTGAAGTTCGTTAAAATTCCACCAGAGGCGTTCTTCGCCTAGTGCGGACAGCGCAGGATCATGAACTTCTTCTCTAGCAGTTCATTTTAACGGAAACGAAGACCGAACCGCCCGGAATTATAAGGATAGTAGGTCGCAATCGTGAGTACCTGTTAGTCGCGTGCTGCCCTTGCAACCGGCAGGACTCGTGGTCGCCTCTGTTGGTTCCGTGGCGGTCAGCTTTTCACATCGTCATGACCTGCATCAAGCGTAACTACGGACGACCTTCACCAAAACTTTCTGTCGCTCTCTATCACTCTTTCTCTCTCTTTCTGCTTTGGAGTTTGTTTTGGGCCGACCAAAACCGAACAAAAAAAAATCCTGATGGATTAGGCAATCCCTCCGACATTGTGAACTAGACCAGTCAGTCAGTCAGAAGCGCTGGAAGGTTGGTTTCGGCAGTGGGGTGATTCGTCAAAACGGCTACACTGTGGCTTGCTAGTATATATGGGAATTTTTCGGTCCGTGAGATTCGCTCGACGGCACAACGGAATGGGCTCGTACGGTTTGATTTCTTCGTCGCTGTCACTGTCAAGGACTTGCTGCCGGTTTGACGGTGGAGGTGGTGAACCACTTCGCCTACAGCAAAAACCAAAGATGGTGATCACTGTGCCGGAAAAAAAATCAATGGCAGGCGGAGGCGATGTTTTGGTACATGAATTTTGATGAATGTTTGCCCAGATTGGATGGAGATTTCGGAGTCGATCAGAGAGAATGGCCTCGAGCTGCTTTGGCAGTGACTTCCTTTGGCAATCGGGGATGGATTGGTAAAGTGGAATTAATTATGTTAGAAATTCACGCTTGATCGGTCGCGGGGGATTTGGCAGAACACCATCGATTGCACTGTTGATCCAATCATAACAAAACGTGTCCCTCGGGGCTCACTTTTGGCACCTTCATAGCGACCGGAGAAACTTTTGATGTAACACTTACCTTCTTTCAACAAGTTCCAAATGTTTATTCCTGTCTCTAGAAACGAGTTGACAAAGTTGTTTTTCTAACGTTGGGTCACAGAGATTTTAAGTATTTGAATATTGGTTTTGAAAGTTTCGTGATTGGCGAGAAATTTCACTGCCGATGAAATTCGCTGAGACAGAAAATTAAACAAGCACAAGGCATATTATTTTTATTGTCTCTAATTTCGATTGACTTTCATTGGTATTTTTCGAAAAGTAACGACTAGAGAAGATAAAGATATAAAAATGAAAGGCGGATCGATATTCTAGATCGAATCAGTTATAAACTTAGATCGGAAAAGCAGACGATATCAAGCTCAATACCATCATGGTTCAAGTTTCTAATTCACCACAATTTTTTAAAAATCAGATCTCAAATTCTAAAACAATTTACATTCATAACTATGTCTTTTTGTTACGTGTCACATAAAGAATACGACTATTGGATAATTTTGCGACATCGAGTTTTCGATTCCCATCAGATCTAGATTAACTGGATGTCGACAATCGATCAACGTATTCTTAATTACATTAGTTTATTACGCTACATTAATCAGGGCTGGCATTATGTATCTCGAACAATTATTTTTGAAGTCGATTCGAATGAATTGTGGCATTACGCTATATCGCTTTCGACCACTTGATCGAGATCTTAACAAGGTGGTACTAGATTTCGATTGGCGCGGTTCGAATTGTCATATTAAAATAAACAAACCCAGCCATAGCAATCACGAAAAAAATGAAACTGGATATTTTCGAATACATTTATTCAGTTCAAGTACTGAAAAGGAGAAAAATGTTTGTAATACAAATTTTTTTTTTTGGAATAATTCGACCACATTTCTTTAATTGAAATCAGTTGAGACGCCAAATTCCCGGGTTGGCGGTTCAATGCATAGGACGCTGGTCTTACAAGCCAGTTGTCGTATGTTCGAGTCTCGACCTGGAAGGTTTCTTAGTGTCACTAGGATCCATAGTACTAGCCATGCAATGATTCTATACACTAAGAATCGGCTGCGAAGTCTGTTGAAACAGAAAGGCCAAATTCCACAAAAGAATGTAATGCCAAGACTACTTTGACTTTGAGACGCCGAAGCTTGAAACTTTCGAAATTATCGTTGCATTGTTACAAGTCAAATACAACTTACGTCGTCCATATTTTAATCAAAAGCTCTTAGGTTCTACAGCTTTCATTGTAATATGCCAGGAGCAAACCATATTTTCTATTGAAGAGTCAAATTTACGTGCTTATCATGAGATTGCGAGATGGTGATGCTTTTGACATGTTCCTTATACTTTGAAGGTGTTTGGGAAAAAATTTACTTTACTTGATTTTAAACGATTACTAAATATGAAACACCACAGTTCGGTTTCACATCTCATCCAAGTCAGTCGATAAACCAAAACCGCTTACGTTCGGGACACCGAAATCGACCTTCGATACGAGAACTTGAAGGTTTGCTTAAGGAGCAAATGCATCTTGACATTAAACATGTGCATTTACTTCAATGTAATAAGACCAATAATGTTGTTCATATCCAGTTCTATAAAGAGTTGGATGCAATTCAATTCGCTAAAGACAATAATAATGTGCACTATGTGGAGCATGAAAATATCAAGTACAACATTCCAGTATATATAAAAGATAGTGCTATAGAAGTGCGTGTGCATGATCTTCCCTCAAGCGTCATCGATCCTTATATTCGCAAAACTATGTCCCAATACGGAGAGATTCTCTCTATCGAAAAAGAAAAGTGGAAGAATTTTTTCCCCGGTATTCTAAATGGCGTACGTTCGTTACGCATGCGCTTGAGGAGGCCTATACCTTCTTATGTGACATTCGGTCTGGATACAAGAATACCGTGCAAATCACTTGTTACCTATGACAATCAGATGGCCACATGTCAATATTGCCAAAAATCTGTTCACTACGGTAAGCCATTAGATAAACCAGACAAGGAGACAACTACACCAAAGGACAACGGTGCTTCCTTCACACCAACCCCAAGCAACCCCAGTACACCTGTGACAGCCACCAACAACAGGGAAGTATCTCCTTCAACGAAACCATCCAACGTATCCCCTATAGAACAAAGTACACCAGCTGCAGTTAACAGCTTACCATCCAACCAACCAGCAACTGCAAACAATGTACAACAAGGCGCTTCTACAGCAACTAGCAACGAAATCAACAACAATACCACGGCAATGGATGACGAGAAGAGCCACGAACAAACTGCTCCTCAATCCTCGCAGTAGGAAAATGGGGGGGAAAAAATCCTCCCCCTAGAAAAAGGGTGACAACGAGATCCAATACAAACAAATTTTTATCTAAATTTTTATCAGCTAAATCGGCCACGTAAAGCTTGTACGCAAATAGGCCTGAATAAAATATCTTTAAATAAAACTATGAAATCTAATAAATAAAACTTGTTTCAATCCACCTAGTGGTGTAATTATGCCTTTCTCATGTATAATATTGTGATATTCTATTAAAAAAATTTCTCTTCGATTTTTGAAAGAAACCAAGGGATTGCTTGTGCATGAACTATTATAACATACAGAATAAAACAGTGCTTTGATTGCGTAGGCCATCCTTAAGAAAACGAAGTAGGTTCACTATTATATGCACTTCCGGCACCGGAACCCGAGAACCGGTATAATCGAAGTCGATTCGTACGGCCACCAACTAACATGACGTACAAACTCTACTAGTTTTTATTCAAATTTTGAAGATTTTATATATCGCACTCTAAATGAAAAATTACAAAATGTTAATGAATGATCATCTCGTAATCTTTCAGGTATGCGCAAAAATTTTATGCTTCAAATTCGATCATTGATTTACTTCCAGCAGACTGTTTTACTTTCAGCTGTTTGATACCGATGATGATGTTTCTGCATTAGCAATAAAACGCTTTTTGACATGAATTGAATTTATGAAAGTAACAGGAGCGAAGGGTTTCATACACACAGAACGCGCTGCGATTGAATGGTGCGTTTGAATTGTCGTCGCAAAATTCCAATTCCCAGCGGTTGATGCAGCCAAGCTCATATAAATTGACTAAAATTATCAGTGCATAACTTTATTTCAACCGTTTGAAGGCATCATCTTTCAATACTCATTTTAGGTAAATTTAATAATTTCGCTAATTTACTCGCCCCTCCGGGCACTTTTGCTGATTAAAAACGTTTTTCTACATCAATCATTTCCGATCGAATCAGAAGTATTATTTTTTTTAGAATTTAGATCTTTACTGATCTCGACTCGACATGAGAATGATCATACAAAAATCAAAATCACTTAGAGATCAGATCAGTTCTGATTTCGTAATGATAATTTATTCCTTGGTTAAGATCACTTGAAATCAGCAGTGGTCGGTGGTTTTTCCAATTATTACATGTCAATATAAAATACTGTTTTCTATTTTAACAACGATATTTATTTCATGAATCTCAACATACCGAACTTAATTCAAATAGATCATGACGTGTATCAGTAAGTATATTTTGATTATTTTCCCAAATCAATAACATTGTTCGAGTTGATTCAACTATTTGCAATGTCTAAAACGAATAAAACCGATTTATTTTTCAACCAACAGAATTTTGTTTCAATAACAACACCAGTTATTTCAACTAAAATATTTGTTGAAATTGAAAGGTATGTGTTCTCACTAATTGACGGCATTTTTTTTTCAAACAGTTAAATTAGTTGTTTCAACCATCGTTTCTGCTAAGCGAAAAACAAAAATGACAGTTTAGTTAAAACAACAATCGATTAGTTGTACCAAATTTTAACCAATCGAATTCAGGAAATCAACTAATATTCTGGTTGAAATGGGATCGCGGGTGGTTCCGTGCGGATACCGGGAACCAGGATAGCCGGAATCGGCTTGTTTAGTTGCCTACTGATAATGACTACCGATTTGTGTAGTTTTGAAAGCAGTTTAGAATTTTTTTTACGTATTTAGAGTCGCCGGTTCAAGTGACGGTGTACAATATTGAACACACTTTACCCTATAACTTCGGAACCGGAAGTCGGATTCGGATGAAATTCAGGAATTCCGTATGGAACCATAAGACCAAATCGGTTCAGCCATATACACACACACACACACATACATACACATCGTAACCCCATCCCCCCCCCCCCCCACACACACACACACACAAGTGATTGCATGACCTTTATATATTTGAAAATTTCGGATCAAATTTAATATTGATTGTACACATACAAATTTTATTTGAATGATACTACTTATGCACGATGACAAATGTGATCAATTTCGGTCCAAATTTATCTATTAATCTTTAAAGCCAACTATTAAAACTAAGAATGTGTAAATAATACCCAATCTCGATTCTTCGAAATTCATGTTTCATTTTAGGATTATTGATTAGTTTAAAAAAATAATGAATCGAACATAGCGCAGAAAATCACAACACATTATAAGTAATTCAGATAAGACTGAACCAAATCCAAATTAAATATAAAAAAAAACACCCACTCTCCTTCGCTTTTTCCCATGAATTCGCTTAAGTTTGATAATATGAGAGTTTGCCGGGGAACGAAAGCAAACGCATCCATATTCCATCACTGAAAGTATCGTTGTCTGATACAATTTTATTAGATCTTCCGGATGAGCACCCCACCAAGATCCTGTTATTGTTCGAAGAAAATTTACTCTTTGTTGGCATTTTGTTATCGGATAAAGTAATGTGTCCTCCCCACGTGCATTTGGAATCAAACGACACCCCGAGGTATTTGAAAGTCAAAACCTGTTGGATCATTCTTCCCATCATATGAAGCTGAAGCTGCGCGGGATCATGCTTTCTTGAAAAGACGACCAGCTCTGTTTTCTCCGCAGAGAATTCGATACCCAGATGAACAGCCCCTGGTTATTAACAAGTTATCTAAGGTATCTTGCAATGGTTTTTGCAGATCAATAGCTTTGGGTCCAGTAACTGAAAACACACCATCATCTGCCAATTGTATTAGTGTGCAGGGGGTTACTAGACAGCTGTCAACGTCATTCACGTAAAAATTATAGAGGAGCGGACTGAGACATGAGCCTTGCGGGAGACCCATGTAGCTAATTCTGATTGTTGCCATGTGAAAAATACATGCACTTCTCTGACAAAAGGTTGTGCAAATAATTATTTATAACCGCTGGAAGTCCATGTTGATGGAGCTTGTCTGAAAGAATGCTCCTTTAATGTCTAAAAATACAGGTGCCATTTGTTGTTTTTGAGCGAAGGCAATTTGGATGTCAGACGAAAGCAATGCAAGGCAATCATTAGTCCCTTTATTTCTACGGAAACCAAACTGAGTATCTGACAACAAGCCGTTCGTCTCAAGTGTCGAAACGTCGTAGAATAATTTTTTCGAACAGTTTTCTGATACAGGACAACATTGCAGTTGGTCTATATGAGTTGTGATTGTCTTTTTGCGAGATCGTGCAGATTCTTCACCAAGTTGAATTAAATTCTGTCCAACCCAGGAGCGTTATTATTACAAGACATGAGTGCTATGAAAAATTCCATCATTGAAAAGGGGCTATTAATGGTACCATTGTTTGGAGAAGACTCCCTAATAATGTTACGCGTAGGAACAGAATCTGGACAAACTTTCCTAGCAAAATCGAATATGCCCGAAATATGCTCTTATACTTGGTTTTTAAAACCAAGAATTTATCAAAATTTTGAGGAGTTCCTCCTCCTCGTTTGAAAAACGTCCTGAAAGCATTTTGATTCGCGTGTTTTGCATCTGAGCACTCTTTGTCCCACCAAGGGTTTGGAGGTCTTCTGTTAGACGATAGATCAAGAAATCGTTTGGTTTGGGCATGTTCTGCGGCCTCCAGAATCGAACAAACGAGGAAGTCCTATTTTGTCAAGTGGGGGGAGCTCTTCCATTGAGTTCAAGGTATTTGAGATACTACCTTGGTATTTAATCCAGTCATCATTTTTTGTCAAATCACATGGAATATTAACTGAATTAGCAATGCCTTTGTTACTGCTAATTGAGATGATGATTAGTAAATGATCGCTACCGTGTAAATCAGGAAATACTTTCCAGGTGCAATCTAGTCGAATTGAAGTCAAGCAAAGAGATAAATCTAATACACTTGGACGTGCAGGAGGTCTTGGAATCCGTGTCATGCTAAAATTGTCGCAAATATTATATATTAAAGATGATCTGATAAATTATCCATCAAATGATACAACACCTGAGAGAACTGGCCATTGAGCTGATAACTGTTCCAAAAAACTACAAGGATCAGCCCCATGGGGTTATTCAAGCCATTGATGTGGAACAAGGCAACAAAAATTTCTTAAGATCTACAATCAAAAAGTTCAATCAATCGTCACACTTTCGAATTCGCAATCGCACGAGAATCTACTTAAATTGATCTTGATTTGGAACCAACGCCGAACAACGTTTGTTTTGATTTGTATTTGTTGTATACCAATATCCCAAATGTATGCAATTATATCTTTGTACAATACTTGCGATTTCGATATTTCTCGATGAGCATTAGAAAAGGTCCCAAGTGCAAATGACAGTTTCTCTTGGTAAACTTTCTCTTTAAATTATTACGGTAAATTTCAGTAATTTGGAAGCAATTCTACAGTTTCTATCGAAAGTTGATGGTTTGTGCTATCATCCTATGTGAAGTGTTAGATGGAAGGTTTGCTGATTGAGCCGTGATACTCTAAAGAGAAAATAAACAAATAGAAACTCTCATTTGCACTTAGGACCTTTTCTCGTGTTTGTCTTCATTTAAGCTTGTGTTCATGTTTTGTATGCAAGCAGTTATTTTTATAGTGTTAAGTTTCTCTACCATTCTGCGATTTCGGTTGAAGCAAGAAACTTTTTCTTATTATCAATCGAGTTCATCTTATATAAATTAGAAATTAATCTTAAGTACTCAAAATTTATCTTGGGGTAGTTATCAATAACATGGAATTTCATCATGGATTGGTATGTGAATTTGACAAACCAGGAAGTACAGTTTTTGGTTTTAAATTTGGCTTTTAGGATTTAACACGGGGATCTTATTTGAAGGTGTAATTTTTGGTGCCTTTTTTGATAATTTGTGGTTTGGTAATCTCCTCTTAACAGACCCTTGAGGAATGACAAACGAGGTATCTTCACTATTTCCGTCGGAGTCAGATTCCTCTGGCTCCGCCAGATTTGAAAAACCGTTTTCGGTTTCCAAAGGGCGGACATCAAAAATGACAGTTTCTCTTTGTTTACTCTTTCTTTCATGATTTACCGCACTGATTTTATATTTGACGCCTTACTCATCGCAAAACTTTCAACGTAAAACCACAAGCTTCCGATTGATATTGGAAACTTTGGATAAATTGCAGTAATGGTTCCGTAATAATCAAAGAGAAAGTAAACAAAGAGAGGCTCTCATTTGCATTTAGGCCCTTCTGTCGTGGAACTATCGAATTGCTTCATCGATAACAGTACTGCCAGTTTCAACAACTACAAATAATCAGTGTGTAGTTTTGCTATTAAAAGTCAGTATGAAACGACTCGTTATTTCTTTCGTTCAAATATTTCAGAGTAGCTCAAATATCGCTTGGAATATCGTACAGCATCAGTGATTCCAGTTTTTCCTTCTTACGTCAATCTGTATTGAAACGAAATATACCCGGAAAATACAGTCTAAGTAAATGGTTCGTCATGTACTACTGTACTACTCTTATTTCGAAGAGGTAAATGGAGTTTATTAAAAAGTAGATATTGATGTCAATGAGATTGTAGATATATGATGAGGAAAACCGGGAGAAATTTTTTTCTCTAATTTGGAGTTCGAAAATTGTATAATGATAATTGAATAGTTCTTAATTTTATTCTCTGTATTTTTCTGAAGAAATAAACAAATATACATAAATTTTAAGAAGTAGATCCGTAGAGAAAGTAGAAATCTGTAGAATTGCATCTGTATTGGAAATTTTCTCATTACGATTGATGGAAACACTAAACTGTTGTGGGCTTCACGTTACCTAATAACATGCATCAAACATAACAAACAAATCACCGGGGGTGCTTATCATGAACAGTAATCTCTATTTACGAACGGAAGCGGAAGTTTGAAAAAAAAAAACTTTTGTTATGAATATTGTTATAAATACTTGTTGGACGCACTTGACGATGATATATTACAAACTGATGGATCTAACTTTCTAAAATTAGCTTTAAAATCCTAGATAGTGTTTCGCAATTATTTTCCAATTTGTCAAATTAAAATCTGCTGATGGGAGAGTTTTAAAATTGCATTTTCAATGTTTGTTTTTGTTTGCATGTTTTTGTTTGCAAATGATTAATGGGGCTTTCCGAAAAGTTACATAGTATCAAAAAAAAAAATTCTCATGCTTCTCATAAGAAAACATATTCTAACTATGCGCAGTCACGTACTGGAAGAATAGTCCTCTAAATCGCACAAAAACAACTGAAGTGAGAGTTTTTTTTTTAATTTCTAACGAAAAACTTTAAATGTTTTTTGCATCTACATACCACTGATCATGGCAATTCTATGCTCAGATAATGTTACGATCAGAATGAGAGGCATTTTGCATGTTTCTCGCTGTGCGTGTTGCTTCCGTTGTACACTGCAACAAACAGAAAGCTCAAATTCATAACAAATTCTAAATCATTCCAAAAGCGTTCACTCACAGCTCGATACAAATGTTGCCGCACAGGACACAACCGACTTCCCCATTGCTAGTAATCCAAACAGATACAACTAATTCGATGGCGATTCATCTCCTGCCAGCCTGACTGACCGAGAGGTCAAATGGTGAAACTTCTACCGAGCATTAGTATTCATATCCATTCTGCTTTTTGCTGCTCCATCTCGATCCGGGACTCGTTCGGTTCTCCTCACACAAAGGAACCGATTTGCGAAAAACATTTGCCAAGCGTCGGCTTCCACCTTCCCACCACCGCCGCGCCGGTGATCCAACCGAGTGAATGTATATATTCAAAATTTGCCCACCCACTTCAAATTCTAATGCGCACCCACCGACCGGAACGGACGCGAACAGGACCGACCGGTTGATGCGACGGTGGACGGACGTTTTGAAGGTTTACCATTTATATTTTTATTTCTATGCTGGTTCGACCCTCCCGAATTATTCTTGCTAGGAATAGCAATTAGCTTCAGCTTCAGGATTTGTTTGCGTATTTTTTTCTGTCCGAGCAGGTCGAATGATCGCCGTCGTCAACGGACCGGTAAATGTCCAACGGGAAGCAAAGAAAGCACCCCGAATCATTGCGACAGTGGCTTGGGTGGTGGGCCTTGGGCCGAGGGGAGAGTCGAAAAAGATTACCAAATAATCTGGCTTTTATGCGGCCCTCACGGATGATGGGCGAAAGGTTCATCTCTTCTTTTTTTTTATTTGCTCATCTTGCAGGATAAGTGTTTTTGTTACTTGTTCATGCAGGTTCACTGGAAGGTTTCAGTAACATTACATTCTGTTGCTGTTTGTACCCTTATTTGCCGGGTTAAGTGAGGAGATGAAGCGACACGGAGAATAACAGCAGGTTATTACCGGTAATACGGATCAGAAAAGGTGTTCGAGTTTGATTTGGGTCAGCTAATAAGTGTTTTATCGGGATTAAGACACTTGGAATATGGATGGAATTTCTAATATTTAAACAGTGTACCTTGGTGTAATTGTTATTATTTTTAATAAAATACATTATCATTAGAGCGTGTTTGGGTGCGCTCCAGTCTTAGTTTCAGAGCTATTAGTTTCTACTGTTAAAAATTCAAGTGTTCAAAATCAAATACCAACTTTACCAAGCAGAGCAGATCCATTCATTACTATGACCTAATAAGTACTCAAACACCGTTTCCATGATCAGAAATGCCAGATTATTTTATACGAAATCTGTAAGACCTTACGTACAAATATGTATTTGTCTGTAAATTTCCGTTATCAAATGATAGTACAATGGAAATTTATTGACCTCATATGGATCTCGATTTTTTCAGTATTTTGTCGTGAATACGACTTACTTTACTATGGGGCGCATTTTCAAAATGTACCCTCTGAGAGAGTGATAAGTTTTTGATCGTGAATATCTCTTGTTGTATCCAACGAATCAACATAGTTTTTGCTACATGCCATCGGAAATAACCTCAAATAATTCAAATTAAACTTTTCTCAAAGCTTTGGTATAAACGAGTATCAAAGAGGATAATTCATAAGGCGCATTTGCTTTTTCGTATTTTGAAAGCTCATAGCTCAGTGATCTGTGAAAGGATTTATATAATCTAACTACCAATAGAATCGAAATTTTTCAACTTAAGCGTGTATAGAAAAAGCATTGAAGTATTTCAATAGTACACTATTGAAAAACCGGTCTCATTTGACCCATGTGAACACCAGCCAATCAGAACGCGTTCTGAGGAAGAGAACAAAATATTTGTTTAATATCGTAGTGAGTTCCACAATTTGGTCCTTATGAAAGGCAGGAATGATTCCCGTACAGCATCCGGATAGTTTCTTTCAATGAAATGCAAATCCGAAATGAGATAATCGAGATTAAAATTCTATATGCTGCTATTTTTATAGCCGTTAGGACAGCCCATTAGAGAAAAAGCTACAAACGAAATCAGGTAAAAACAAATCTCTCAACAAAAATTGGATCAGTTTGGATGCTATCGCCACTGCGAGCAGATGTATTTTGTGTCGTTTGCAAAGCTAGTTTCGCTTCCGACAAGAGCGATTACGTCACAGCTGCTAGTCGTTCGCATTGGTGAAAAAAACAACGAAAAGGAGACAACGGTGGAGATCATGGCACAAAATCAGCCGTTCTAATAGCTCTAAAAGTTTTCTAAAGAACTATTAGGATTTACCGCAAATCGAAGGTAAATATCCTCTGTTTAGTGCAAATCTAGAACAGTGTGATTAGATTTGTGCATTTTTCGCTGTGTGAAATTCACAGTAATCGAGATCAAATGAAGCCTTCTTTGTTTTTGCGAAAAATGTGAAAAAGGGGAATGCTCGCATAATTCAAACAATTGATCAACTATTTGATATTTGGAAGTGTTAAGGAACATGTCAGTTGTTTTCGTATTCACGACATCCAGTTATGTCTCTGACATTACCCACCCTCCATTTTATTCGAAAAATTGATCCATTTTGTAAAATTCACTAGTACTAAACACTTTTAGGTAAAAAAGTTTTGTTGTTTTGAAAAAAAAGTACGGATGTGTAATGTCAGAGACATAACTGGATGTCGTGAATGCGAATATGACACGCTATATTTATGCTTCCGAATTCGAATTGGTAGTTGATCGATTGTTTGAATTGTGCAACTTTCCCCTCTTTCTTACTAGAAATTTAAACGATGCGCCTAGACTAAATTACAAATTAGTTACATTAAACATTCTGAAACGCAATTAAATATTATGAAATAAGCAGTATAGTTCTTTATAATAAAAAAAATGGTGGCTCTGAAAAGAACTTTTTATGAAAGCGTTCGTGATGAAGAGTGACGAGTTGAGTTAGTTCAGCACGCAGACTCTGAATTCTAAACCCATATTCCAGAACTATGTTCTGAAACTTGAAGACGATTTTTCGCCATGACTACCAGAATGGGTTGTATAGAGTAAATTTCCCCATAATTCTTCAGGAGCATTATTATGGTTCTAAAAAGAACCGAACAGAAGAAGTCTGGAATAAAGAACTGGATCCTGAGTTCAAGAACTAAATTTAGAACCAATAACAGGCTCAGAATCCAGTTTCAATTCTAGAACTGCAATTTCGAAACTCAAATCAGTTCCGGAATACAGTTCCAGAATCCAGTTTCAGAATGCATTCTCTGAATTCTAAACATATATTGCGGAACTAAAATCTGAAACTTGAACTTCTCGTTACGACCACCGAAAAGCAAATGAGAGTTGCGACCTGAGCGTTTGAGGTTTTAACCACACAGAAGGTGCACTCTCCGGTCGCTGCTGGTTAATGGTTTAGCTCCCACGACGTCTGCTTCCATCGAACGCACGAAAACAAATAATCGATTTTCACCACGGTTCCCCTTTTATACGCATTCAGTTGAAGACATGTGCCTGACTACCTCAAAATCGTCGTCCTTGCGCGAAAAACGAGTTTTCCGCATTATTTTCAAATTTTGAGAAAACTTAATTTTTGAGTCGTTTGTGGTTATCTCACACTGTTCAAAATATTATCCTAAATTCCTGATCATATTTTTGATGAAATGGTGAAAGAATTATGTTGCTGTCATTAATACAAGTCGAGATATTCACGATTAAGTTCTGCCCATTCTTCCATATGGCTAATTTTGAAAAGGAACCCCATAGTAAAGTAAGTCGTATTCACGACAAAATAGTTTAGATCAGTTTAGGAAAAACAAAGAAGTTTCATTCAACTCCAGAAAGTTTCATTCAACTTTGAAAGGGTGCTGCTCACATTTGTTCGAGTTAGCGCGAAATTCGTCATACAAAGTTCTGTGCAGTTAGAATCCGGAATCACTTATTGTGTTGCAGCGGCACGAATTGTTTATCTATAGTATAAATTTTACACTGTTTCGTGCAGTGAGTCAAAAGTTATTCCAGATGGAAACTGTGGAAAGAGAAAAACAAATCGCCCACTTTTATAATCCAATGTGGTCCACACTAAAAATCGCAAATACGTTGAAACTCTCCAAATCCAGCGTGTATGATGAGCTCAAACGTTTTGGGGAGCCGTGGAGCGTGAATCGAGTGTTTCAAGGTGAGCGTTGCAGTGGGACATATGACCGCAAGTTGAACCAGAAGATGTTGAGAACCGTCAGAGCAAACCCTGGATTATCAGATAATGAAATCGCACAAAAATACGCTGCTGCTCGCCGTACCGTTAGAAAAATTCATTTGCGAGCAGCATATCGTTCTTATCGAGCCAAAAATTCGACATATCGACGACACGACTAGATGATCCTGCGAAGTATAAGTTGCTAAAAAATTGATGATTTGGCAAGGGATATGTAGCTGCGGAGCAAAGACCAAAGTGTTCGTGACGAATATGACGATGCACTCGAAGCTGTAATAGGTAGAATGCCTCAAAAACTGCGTACTCCCTTTCTTTGAAGCCCTTAAAGGTCTCGTGAAGTTTTGGTTAGATTTGGCGAGTTGCCATTACAGTCGGGAAGATAATGCGATAATAACGTAGAACTCATCATCGATAAAATCATAAATCCACCCAATTTCTGACTCATCGAGAGATTTTGGGCAATCATGAAGCGGAAGCTTGATAGTAATGGAAAGACGGTTCAGGACGCGACTCAAATGAACAAAATGTGGAATAAATGTGCCTAGAAAGTTGACTCCGGAGGTGTGTAGCGTTTGATGGTAGGAAACCAGGGCTTGTATTGTGAATCCTCAAACGAACGAAGCAACAAAAAACATCTGCTGTGAACACTTTGCTTGACATAGCTGAATGAGAGACCTATATTAGAGAGAAACTGGATGCGTGAGTGTATATGCTACTGAGCAGACCAATTTCCCTTGCCAAGTAAATTGTCTGTGCTCTCAGTCTCAGTTAACACATGAACTAAGCAATCCATGACAATGTAATGAAATGAAGGGTTCGCTCTCGTTAGTATTGTACGAGAGAGAAGACCTTGCCTCACGGCGTGCTACAAGACGCGAAGCAAAATCATATAGGCAATGTTTACGGTTTATTTTTAATGTGTAGGTTTACAGAAATCATTTTTAACATAATGCAGAAATTTTGCATTTGAGCCCATTTTCAAAACGATCAATTTGTTTCTTGGCAGTTTACACTGTGTATATATCCTAGAAACACTGAAAGCAATGTTCTTTAAATTAATATTCATCGGAAATAAAAGTTATGAATCTAGTTTCCTCATAGGCATCTACAATATGAGAACCATTCATCAAATGCTAACCTCATGAAGCATAGGTCTCAGCAAGCGGGCATATTCATGAACTAATGAACGAACGAAGCAGCTCTCCTTGCTTGGGTTGCGCTGTGAATTCTACCTGACATACGAATGTGTGTGAATAGCACAGATGGTGAAACCCCTTTGTTCATATTCGTTACTACAATTTGCAAGCAATGTAGGAAATAAGATCAGACGATTTTATTATTCCGGATTCTCACTTCTACATCTCATGGACTGCTTAATCGAATGTCACATGTTCAGATTGAAAGAAATAATTTTAAGGTTTCGTACAATTTCTATCTTTGATTCGTCTTCTAAAATATATAGATTTTAATGTGGTAACGCTGCACGCTATACGCAATTGAAAAACGCACGTTGTGTGCTTCGTTCGAAAGGCGGTGAGCTTTTCTTTCTCCGTACCAGCACATTTCGATGCGTACCGGTTTTGCCACATCATTTTGTTTGACGGTTTGAAAATTTTGATACTCATCGCCATATCATTTCGGAACCGGAAGTTGTAACTTTCAAACTGCCATTAAAAGGACGATACAAAACCGCTACGTGCTGGTACGGAAAAACAAAACACTACCGCCTTTCGGACGAAGCACACAACGTGCGTTTTTCAATTGCGTATAGCGTGCAGCGTTACCACATTAAAATCTATATATTTTAGAAGACGAATCAAAGATAGAAATTGTACGAAAACTTAAAATTATTCCTTTCAATCTGAACATGTGACATTCGATTAAGCAGTCCATGAGATGTAGAAGTGAGCTCTTCTTTTATGTTTTTATCATTTTTTATGGTACTTCCAGAAACGGTATTTAGAGATCAGTGTATTTTTTTGAAGTTATGGTTAATAAAACACATGTTTTTTGGTTCATGGTCTGTAGGAGCCAGTTTCGTTTACATAGTTCTTTTTTACTTCTGGCTTATGTAGCCCGGATAAAGGGAGAAGGAACAACGTGAATAAGAGTGTTGGCTCGGTATGATCAGTTGGGATCGGACCGATAGCATCAAAGTGTGTGTGTTACGCAAGATTTGTTTAGTTGTCTATGCAGAACTGGGAATCGTGGGAACATTGCTTGTTCGCCGTGTGCAGTTATAATGTAAGGCGTTTAGCTAGCTTGGGTAGATTCAAATGAAAGGTATTGTGGTCCCATACAAAATTCCTGAATATTATTTGGATCCGACTTCCGCATCCAGTATTATGGGGAAAGATGTGCAAAAAATCGTGAAAATAAATGCACCAACTTTTCTCAAAGACGGCTAAGCCGATTTTCACAAACTTAGATTGAAATAAAAGTTTTTCAGGTTCCATACAAAATTCCTGAATTGTTTTTTGGATCTGGCTTCCGGAGTTATGGGGTAAAATGTGCAAAAAATCCAAATATGTGTATTAATTTCTCTCAGAGATGGCCTGACCGATTTTAACAATCTTGGATTCAAATGACTGGTCTCATGCCCCTTAACGAAACTTCTAAATTTCCTCTGTATCCTACTTCCGGCTCCGGAATTAAAAGGGGATTAGGGCAAATTAGATTCGAATTTAAAATTACTTACTCGCTTTTCTCAGAGATGGCGTGATAAACTGGAAATGAATGATCTGATAGTCCCATACAAAACTTCTGAATTTCATTTGAATCCGACTTCCGATTCCGGAATTATAAAGTAAAGTGTGTAAAAATTTTTATATCATTACTTAGAGGGGCGAAACAAACAACGAAAAGAAATTCTAAATTGACACTAAAACTACTTCATTCGATAGTCATTATCAGTAGACGGTCAAATAAACTGATTTCGGCTATCCTGGTTCCCAGCTTCCGATTCCGGAGGCACAGGAACTAATGGTCATATTTTCTTAAATTGATCTCACTCTCTTTTCTTCACGATGGTTTGATGAATTTGCACAAACTTAGGTTTCTAAACTTAGGGTCTAAACGATGAAATAAATCATCATTTTCACGATTTTTTCCAGAATTATCGTTCAACAAAATAAATTCAAATGTTCGAACAACATTTTGTAATGTTTTCGTGGAAAAATATTGAGAAATAGGTCGGTGAAGAGGTATTTATGAGGACGCTTCATAAAAATCATGATTTGCGGTGCGCAGACTAATCAGAACTGAACAAATGAATGCATCATAGTTAGAGAAGAAGTTTTTCTAGACCCCAACGTTTCGGTATGTTTTTTCCTATTTATTTTAAATTTTTGGTGGTTGTTCAAAGTGAAAACTACGATTATTTACAAAAAAAAAACACCATTTTGTAGCTGTTAAACTTCCCCAAAGCAATAAACAACGAAAAGAAAAACGTTGGGGTCTGGGTTTTTATTTGTAGAAAGTGTGTGCAAAATTTGAAAAAAATTGGTGAAGTATTTTTTGAATGACGCCACGGACTTTCAAAACCTGCTTTCGAGAAAAATGCGTTTAAAGTTTTTTGGCTATAAAATCAATGGAAACAATTAATTACTCCAGGGAGCCCGTAGGGTCTAACATTTTCAAAAAATCATATTTTTTCTTTTATAATTTATTATAACGAAACATTTTGAGAATGTTTTGTCAAGTTTTGAAGTCAATTGAAGTAGAAATCTTGGGCCTGTGCGCCAAGCTCTTGTTTCTTCGTAGAATGAGATAGCCATGGATAAAGGTCCATAACTTCCAGAGTTTCGTTCCAATAGACTAGCCAATTTCACAGAAAATTCTTGAAACGTTTTACTAAAAGAAAATATAAACAAAATAATGAATAATTTTTAAACGTGCTAGACCCTACCCGCCCCTTAATAGAAGGTGGCGTGGTGTTGTACGGAATTCCTGAATTTCATCCGGATCCGAAATCTGGTTCCGGAATTATAGGGTAAAGTTTGTTAAAAATTTTATACGATAACTTAGAGGGGCGAAAGAGAAAACACGAAAAAATCCTAAATCGGCTACTCCAATCGGTAGTAAACAGTCAACCAAACCGATTCCGGTTGATCTTTCAAGAATCGAAATAAACTATTTTGAAGAATACCACGGTATTATATATGAAAGTGAGTTTGACTAGAGAAAGGTGTACCAGTTTTAAGCATATTTACATCATCCAATTATGTCTCTGACATTACCCACCCGATTTTATTTTTATATTTTGTTATAATAAAATTTATATTAAACATATTTTGACATCAGTTTTCGATATATTGTGAAAAAATTACATTTTTATGCATTTCACTGATTATATTGAAGAAAATCCTAGTTTCTGTGAAACGTTCGCACTTTGGACTTGACATTCTTCATTAAATTCTACACCGTTACTTTTGTGACTTTCCTGGTGGCAGCTGTCCAGTTTTTTTTGAACTCCTGCATGTTTTGGAACACTGTACCTTCCTTCCGAAAGTGCCGCTTGACAATTGCCTAATACCTTTCAATTGGCCGAAGATCCGGACAGTTCGGTGGGTTGTGTTCCACGAATTGTACATTATTTTTTGACAACCACTGTAGAACGGAGTTGGCGTAGTGGGCTGAAGCCAAATCCGGCCAGAAGAGACGAGGAACCTTATGCTTTCTGTACAGTGGCAGCATTCTCTTCTTCAAACATTCTTCCTCGTACACCTTGGCGTTAATTGTGCCCTTCGTGAAGAAAATCGACGACCGCAAACCACAGGTACAAATTGCTTGCCAGACCAACACCTTCTGCCCAAACTTTTCCATCGCCACCGTGGTGTCAGCGTAGGTTTCGTCGTCGATCAGGATGCATCAGTCTTTATTCTGTAGAATCCGGTTATACAGTTTTCGTGCATTCGTTTTGGCCTGAACTTGCTGTATTTTTTCGGCACCTTCTGTTTCTTGTACGTTTTCAGGGAGTTCCGAACTTTGATCCGTTAAATCATCCCGACGCTGGTGTTGAACTGTTTGGCCAAATTCCGCGTCGGCATCGATGGGTTTTTCCTGATGTACTCAACTTAAGTCCCGGCCGGGCTGGCTGGGACCCGTTTTCCTACCGGATCGGGACAAATCCTTCATGGAAAGGGTCTTACCGAACTTATCGATAATATTTTTGACATTGGTGTGGTGCACTTTCACCCATTTCTCAATTTCGTTGTACGTGACACCACTTTCTGAACACCAAGTGTGCAGAATTTTCTTTCGCGTTTCCGGATCAATTCGACTCATGATTGAAACGATAAACCGTACCGAAACCAATCGATTGCGCAGCTGTTATTAACATGCAAAACAACATGTCACCGCAAAACACACTGCAAAAAATTAAGCCATTTCAGAGTAATAACTGTTTGAATGTTGCTAACTACTTATCGATCCTTATTCGTCTTAGTCACTGCTTGGACTGTTGAATTATGTGTTAGTTGTACATTGATTGTAGCTGCACATTTACTCTGACTTACTTGCAGCTTTCTCACGTTGATTGTTTTTTTTATTAGTACGGTGATTTCTTGATCCGGTATAGACGATTTTGGGTTGACTTTGGTTTTAGATCACTTTTTTGTCATTATCGTGCATGACTGGCCCTAATGAGCAATTTGTTAACAATTTGCGTTATCATATTCAATGCGCATGGCTAATCGGGTAATCGGTTTATTAGGTAAACCATAGCAGATGACCCATGGGCCTTCCACTCAATTACATATGTGATTGATGTTTCTGTGGTGTATTAAAATGACGTGTGGTTCTGAACTAACTATTATAATTTTTATTTATACAACGTGGAAACACATGTTTGTGCTGATGCAGCTACGCCATTTCTGTTCGCAGCAGTGATCTCAATATCGTTTTAAAACATGTGGTGGTAAAGATTTAACAGACAAAAAATTTCAACAAGTGTTTGAAGTTTGGTTCGCTGTTCTGAATTTACATAAATACTTTAATCACAAACGACTGGTATGATGGTAACGATTTCACCCGAGCGAATCTGTTAGAATCAGATTTTTCTTTTGACAGGTATACAGACTTGCCGCCATTTATATTTCAGGCAGCCTCCATTTGTTCAACCTGAACTTGTTGAAGATCAAAAATCAACAGTGTGATGCTTTTTTGTTGTCTAAAAAAAGGCAGCTCCACTAACCGCACTGCTTTTATGAATCTAGAGCGTGTCGGCAGCTGAAGTTTAGGGGTTCATGCTTGAATTACGAATCATTTGAATCTGAGGTGAAATTCCAAATGGGAAACTGAAGCAACCTCGATTTCCGTTTTGATGTTGGCGTGGCATGAACGAGACCAAAATTGGTGTATTTCGTTATGTTGGAATACTCCCCAGGGCTGCCAAGGGGACGAACCATTTCTTCGCTTGGCTGGAAAACGAATTCGGAATGTGTAGACGAGTGCGTGTGTTTGAGTTTCGTTTGCGGTTCCACCGGTTCGTTTCCGCTGGTTTAGCATACGAGTGAGAAAAAATCAAACTTAAGCTCAGCATCAGCGACGACTATAGGGCGACTCTCTTGCTCTCTAGTCAGCCCGTCCACCGTCCGCATCCGTCAACCGCAGAAGGAAATGAAAATTTACTTTTTCGTGGTGGTGGTGGCTGGCGGTATGTGAATGGAGTGGATGTGGCAAAAACTATATTACCAAAGCTTCGTCACCGTCGAGTCCTAGTCCTACTCCATTCATTGAAATTTGTTCCGACTCATAAAGCATTTCGATTCTGCGAAATGGAAAAGCTCATTCTGGGGGCGAAGGAAACGTTCGGGAAACCGTTTTGTAAAGTTTGAACGAAAAAAAAGCTCTCTTGATGTTGGTTTGGATTTTTCGAGCTGTTATCGATTAAGTAACTTATCAGATATGCAAACGGTTCACCTTTAGCTTAAATGGAGAACGATTGAGCTGGTTAGAATACAGTGACACAATTGAAGAAAAAAATCGTTTTTATTAGCGTATTCAACAATCGGTATATTTTCTTATTCATGACCATAAAGGTCTCTATGAACTGTTGACGATCCATCGATGCAAGCTGTCTAATTCAGTTTGCGACAAGAAAATCAAACATATGTCAATTTTAGTATACACTACTCATAAAAGTTCTTGCATCCGTGAATGTCAACTGCATTTCCTCAGTGTCACAGTATTTTTCGTTGTATTCAATACCGGCTCACGACGACGCCTAACTCCGCGATATTGGAATGATGTAATATTTCCATTTTGAAGTGACGGATAAAGTTCAAATTCTCTGGATAGTAGTACACCGATTTGAAACCAACCGAATCGACAATCGTACTTCGGAACGCAATATCAAGGACAATTATTTTATTAGAATAATGTACAACAAAAAATGATATCTTATTTATAATAATATTTATAATTAGTTAATAATTCCAGAAATGCATTGGTAAATTTATAACGAAATGTTAGTTATACTTTTGTTTCTTAATCTCTAGGCAGCCGATTGCCGAGAGAGAAATATGTATTTATTTTAATTGACGGTCGATTAGTTCTTAGCTGAGGTGCTATGATAATGAAAAAAAAGACATTAGTTAGCTTATTTGAATTTATATTTGATTATTTTCGCGTTTTATTTTGCTCTGTAGCTACTCTTATCCTAACAGTTTCGAGATAAAATTTTTAACTTGTCTTGTCCTAATCTCCTAACTCATATCTGACTATCATATTAAAATATCTAAGAAAACCAATCTGTCGTAACCATGAAAAATTCAGACTTGGCCATTTGAAGGACCCGAAACCTACTCAGACTATATAATTCACATTTTTTCAGGACAGATTTCTATCAGGGCTGTCATTTCAAAATCTGTGTATAAACCTAAAATATCTGTTTATCATCTGTGGTGAATATTTTCGCTTAAAATCTGTGACAAAACGTTCTAAAAATCTGCGGCAATCTGTGAACTTTGAAGAAAATCTGTAATCTGTGTAACAGAATCGGTTAAGCAAAATAGATTTCTGTAAAAAATCTTTGGTAACCCTGATTCCTATTTGTGCTGGAAAATTACAAATATTGTTCTAATTTATTGCTGACGGATCGCCATATTAAAATATAAAAAAATGACGCGAACAAATTTGGCTCACTACCATCTAGACGCCTAAGAATATGCACTAGAAAACTACAGTCAAAACTGAAGTTAGTAAAAGAAGCGTGTGAAACGAAGAATATTACAAACAACCAAGCGGAACACTTTCCCTAAAAGTTCAGCTAACGAATCACCACAAAAGAATAAGCGTTTGAATTTCGTTAACCACAACCTACAGTTTTGAAGAACGAGAAATAACATGAAAGAAGAAAAATTCTTCTTCCCGATTGGACTGACTGTTCCCAAAAGCTCGAAGGAATAGAAATCTACAAGAAATAACAACACGTTGTAGAACGAAAAAGTGTTTTGATAATTGAAAGTAAGAAACTCCTGCAATCGTGGCCTATTATGACATGGAAGCAAGAGCCCAGTAAATCTATTTTTGGCTACATTTTGTCGTGAATACGACTTATACTATGTTCACACCTGCAGAAAATAACATGTTTTAACGATAGTAATATAAAGTTAAAACCGTACTGTTCACACTAAGATTATGTTATACGCATGACATATTACTTGGTATTGAGTATGTTTACAAACAAACTGCAAAAATGCCTACGTCACAGGTAGGAAAGAAAAAAGTAGTTTGACAACATCCGAAAAATAAGAAATAAGCCAGGTACTTCTCCTAGCTATGAAGGATATTATCGATTCACGCTTATTGCCAACGGTTCGAATATTTTTGAGCAGCAAATGATCAAAAAAGTAGTCTTTTAATTCAAAAACAAAAGTGGTTGTACCAGTCTGCGTTGCCAGGTCGTTTTTTCCAAAAATCTGTATTCGGCGCAAAAATCTATCTGTACCATATCGGTATCAGAGTCTCTTCTACATAAGTAGTAGAAAATGTCACCTAGAGGTGAGCAAAAAAAAAGGTTCCACGACAACCTTTTCTTATGTCTATTCAAGCTAAAAACCAAAATCGGTACTTATCTGTATGATTCGTGAGATATCGGTATTTCGGGAGTACATATCTGTATTGTGGTATAGACGGCAAAAATCTGTATAAATACCGAGAAATCGGTATACCTGGCAACGTTCGTACCAGTTTAAAGTTTTGTTTTATTATGATTACATGGCTACTTTGATGGAAAACTGCTGTTGTTGAACAGCTTGTCAATTGACATAGTCGTAAAGTGACGGAAAATGCTAGCAGGGTTGTGCTTTACTGACAATTATATCATGTTATTTCGGGAAAACATGTTTTAATGTGACGTTTCTGAATATGAAATAACGCAAAAGTAAAACATGTTATTTCGCCTAAAACCTTAAATCAGAGTTAAAACTTGTTTTAACTCATAGTGTGAACATTGTATTACTTTACTATGGGGTGCCTTTCAAAATTTACCCTCTGAGAGAGTGAGAGTTTCGATCGTGAATATCTCTTGTTGTATCTAACGAATCAACATAATTTTTGCTACATGCCATAGGAAATATGATCACAATTTCATGATAAAATATTCAATTGTGTGACATAATGTCAAATAATTCGAAATTAAACTTTTCTGAAATGTTAGGTATAAACGAGTATCAAAGAGGATAATTCATAAGGCGCGTTTGCCTTGCTCGTATTTTTAAAGCTCATAGCTCAGTGATCTGTGAAAGGATTTATATAATCTAACTACCAATAGAATCGAAATTTTTTAACTTAAGCCAGTATAGAAAAAGCATTAAAGTATTTCAATAGTACGCTATTGAAAAACCTGTCTCATTTGACCCATGTCAACACCAGCCAATCAGAATGCGTTCTGAGGAAGAGAACAAAATATCTGCTGCTGTACAACAAATCGTTCGAGAAAATGTTCCGAACAGTGTTTAATATCATAGTGAGTTCCACAATTTGACCCTTCTGAATGCTAGAAACGAATCCCTACAGCATATTGATAGTTTCTTTCAATAAATTATACAAATCCGAAATGAAATAATCGACACTAAAATTCTATATGCTGTTATTTTTATAGCCCATTAGTGAAAAAGCTACAAACAAAATCACGTTAAAAGAAACCTCTCAACGAAAATTGGATCAGTTTGGATTCTATCGCCACTGCGAGCAGATGTATTTTGTGTCGTTTGCAAAGCTAGTTTCGCTTTCGGCAAGAGCGATTACGTCACCGCTGCTAGTCATTTGCATTGGTGAAAAATCAACGGTGGAGAGCATTACACAAAATCAGCCGTTCTAATTGTTCTAAAAGTTTTCTAAGAACTATTAGGATTTCTGCTTCGAAAATTGAAGGTAAAAACTCTCAGTTTAGTGCAAATCTAGAACAGTTTGATTGGATTTGGGCACTTTTCGCTGTGTGAAATTCACAGTAATCGAGATCAAGTGATGCCTTCTTTGTTTTTTGCGAAAAATGTGGAAAAGGGGCATGCTTGCATAATTCATACAATTGATCAACTAATTGACATTCGGAAGTGTTAAGGAACATGTCGGTTGTTTTCGTATTCACGGCATCCAGTTATGTCTCTGACATTACCATCACGCCTTTTTTTGCCACCGGATTCCACGCGACATTTTGGCTGGCTCATTTCAGAGAAAGATAATAAGTACTATCTGTCTCCCATCGGATTTTAGCCCCTTGTTTTAATTATGCAATTTTCAAATCATTCATAATTTCGGATAATTTTAGGAAATAATTTCCCTACTGTGGTGAAATATCTTTTCTTTATAGTTTTGCCTTTCTCATCTTGCCAGATTATGCAATCACTTTAAAAAACAAGCTTTTAAACCGAGATCCGGAGGCCCAAGTATCATATACCATTCGAATCAGTTCGTCGAGTACGTAAAATGTAAATATGTGTTTTGCTTCAAATGTAAGGATTTTTGATTTCAAGCAGAATCTGTAGATTAAACTAGTTGATGCACTAACAACTTTTTTTGTTTTCTTTCAAGAATTAAAAAAGAGTATTTTTGAGAACTCCACAGTAATAATCATGATAGTATGTTAGTTCCTAACCATTTTCAGTGTCGCCAGAGTAAATTGGATTTTCTCATATACATTAATTTGATTTTATTGAATCGATTTTCAATCAGAATAAGTCTCATCACCAATACACACAACATCCAACTTCATGGGTGCCGCGACTTCGTACGGAACGTTAGCGTCGTAGGGAAGAGCACACAAGAAAACGGCAGATTTACATTGTGCGCCGTTCGCCAAATGAGAGGCTACCGATTTGTTCGGAATTTTGACCGTGGAAACAATTATCAACTGTGTTGAAAGTTGGAGAAACGGTAACCTTCGATTCTTTCCAGAATCTAAAGCATTTTTACAATGATCTAATGAGATTTTACTTGAAATGGATGACCTATTAGTAGAATAATGTACCATAATAAATGTGCATTTTTGAAGTGATATGTCCCTTGTGAACAGTTATTACATAACATTACCTACTACAAGTTTTCCATCGCTATTCGTAATTAGTTAAGTTTGTTAAATGCATATGTTATATACGCAAGTCCATGACCCCGATCAGCAAGCAGTAACTGGTTTATAACAGAATGAAATTACACATCGCTAAAAAGATAAAATATTCTAACAGGTATCTAAAAGAGAAACAGTTCTGATACACTTCTATTGTGATGTGTTGATCGGTATAACGCCATCGTACGGTAGTTGCACGGATTAAAAAAATGGCTTGCAGGTTCATACATTAGACCCGGGAAAAGTTTTCCTACACGTTTCATGAATCAGTTTTATGAATTTTTTTTTTTGTATCAAGTTTGAATAATACCTAAAGTACCGGAAAATGAATGATCATTTGCTACATCACTAAGCAACTGCCTTTAAAAAACATTTTTTAACTTCATTTCCGTTGTCGATTTTGATATTTCACAGGTGATTTTCATACGCTGAGAAGTTACGTCATGTGGTTACATTGTTCCAGAAAAGCAACAAAAAAAGGCATCTGACATAAGCAAATAAAATGTTCATTTGTTCGAATAAAAACACATGTTTTACGTTTATTAGCTTTTCTATATTTCACGTTTAATCAAAAAAGGGTTTCGTTGAATCGGTCATCATACTTAAAACTTGATTAATACAGTACATTGTTTCCTCTAACGGCTCATCCCTAAGTTAAGATGGAAAATAATACGACCACAAAATACTAGATAAAATATTCCTACGTTGGACGAAACAAGTAGAATTTAAAACGAAAAGTACAGATTTATTTAAATACTACACACTACAATCCGTCGCCGGCCTAATGTTTTGGGATAGATACACTTCAGTGGGAGGGAGTTGGTCAAACAAAGGGTACAAATGTTCAATAAATATTAGTATGATCGCAGCTCCCCAACTGCTTGCCTTGTTTCCTAAGTTCTTAGAAATAACTAAAATCATTGATACTCGAACTGCTTATGCTATGTTCTGCTGATTGCATTCCGTTTGACGGTTACTTTTTACAAATATTAATTGATCAAAAACGAAAACAAAAAAAAATCATCCGATAAACAAACACCATCCTTGTCGGCTTGCCTTCTCTCCAGCTGCAGCGTGTGTGTTCAGATTGTTTTAAATACAGTAATTAAAATGTCTATGATTTAGGAGACGGAAAGACGAGAAGAGAATCATAAACGAAACACACGAGAAGAGGGCTATCTGCAATAAATAAAAATTACAATATGATTCTAGATAAGCTTGATTAACGATCTAATGGAAAAATTAGAGCAAGAGAAAACAAGTCCTAAATTTATTGGCCTTGCCGTTAGTTCAGCGGGAGCTATTATTTTTTCTATATTTTATTGGACGGTCGGTGGGTGCGATTGAATTTGTGTTTGAGTATTCAAAGAAATTTTTCTATTAATTAAATAGATGCCTGACGCAAAAAAAAAAACATTTTCCAGTGAATTTTTACCGATTCAGTAAATTTTAGCTGTTGATGTTTAAGCCTTAAATGTTTAACTTCAAATATCAAGCGAACCCACCGCGTCTATAGTCACACAACGCGCCTACATTTATGCTTTCCTTCTATCCCCAAGAGAGAGTCAATTTCGCTTGACTTCAAACGCCTAGTCTTCTGCTTGTACCCAGGTGCTGTACCTTTCACTAGATATTTATATCTTACCCACCGTTTAGCCGGCCCAGGTCCGCTTGGCGTTGTTCCGCGTTGGCTACGTTCGTGTCATCATTCCATTAATCATGATGTTTGCCAGTGCATTCCGGCGCTTCCGCCAGGTTCCCATGCCCTGGGAATGATACTGCAGTTGACTGTACCATTGCTTGGTTTTGCCGCCATCCTCCGCCTGTGCGAGTGAGTGGGTTTTTGTTGTTGTTGTTGTTGTTGTTTCAACCAAAGTCGTTTCACGGATGCAGCATTAAAGATAAGAGCCGAGTGTGGTAAGAACACATGCGAAACAGAGAGAACAAAAAAAGAGCAATGAGGTTGGAATTCACAACGAGAATTGTTCTATATTCCGCCTGCGACCTGCCCGGGAGAATTCATGAGGAATTCTGGCTGCGAATGTGGTTACAAAAACGACTCTACTTTTAGCCTAACCTCACCGAACGCCAACAAATTAATCTTCCCCGTGCTACCCCGGTTATCATACTATTTAGCATACTTCTGATGTGCAAGGTGCGACATCTTGGCAGTCGTAAAAACTAACCTCACTTCCCGTGACACGTGAACCCTCGGAAGGCGATGATAAGCGACATACCTTAAAAATAAACGACTCCTTCGAGAGAATCTCCTGCACCTCGAAGTAGTCCTCCCAGTCGTTTTCGGTACACACGATGCACCGGTCCAGATAGAGTGGCTCCCGCAGCAACGTGTAGCGGCCGTTCTTCTCCCGCACCAGCAGCAGCGACGCCTCCCGTATTCCCGTATGACGCGGGAAATTTACTAGCTCCGATTGGGCACGGTCCGGTTTGTAGCTAGGACTTGGCTGGAAGTAGGAGAAATGGAAAGTCGCATAGAGTCAGCGTTCTGATTCGAAAATATGGGTTATTTTAGAACATGTGATTTATATGCAATCGGTCGAGTCGAGAAGCTACCAAGTTAGCTAGCTATCTTTATCATTGTGGGCCTTCACCAGAAATCAGTAAAATTTATACAAGCTCAATTGTAAGATTAGTTATTTCGAAAAAAATCATTTTTAATTTCTATTAGATCATATATCTTAGAATAAGATTACATTTTCTTTCTTGGTTATATCAAAGTGAATAAGTTTTTAAAAGAATTTGAAAATTAAGTTAATGTTTCAAATCGGACTCAAATTTGAGGAACATGCTTGAATAATAGTAAAATGAATTTGTTATATTTTCGCAGAAGATTATAAAAAAAACACAAGAAAGAAGGCTTCTAGAATTACAGGGTGCTGCGACAAAATCTGGACAGATTAAGTTTGGAATAAGACAAGACAGACAGACTGTTTGTTCAATCCAAGATGCATATTTTATTCATTTAATTGTGCGTGATTTGGTCAACTTAAGGGGCAGGTAGGGTCGAACACATTCGAAAAATCAAAATCAAAAATTTCTTTTCTTTGTATTGTCTTATAGTAAAACATTTCAAGAAAATTCCGTGAAATTTTCAAGCCTATCGGAACAAAACTCAGCAAGTTATGGGCCTTTATCTTTGCTTAACTCATACTGCGAAGAAGTAAGAGCACGGCGCATAGACCCAAGATTTCTGCTTCGGTTGCCTTAAAAACTTGACAAAACATTCTTAAAATGTTTCATTATAACAAACTATAAAAGAAAAAAGTTTTCGAAAATGTTAGACCCAACACACAGTGGTCCAAAACTGGAAAAAGACGGTCAAAAGTCTGTACTGACTTTCTCTGATTTTTAAGAGCTAACGTGTCTACGAAGAAGTTATACAAGATTATATTACGCTTCTTTTGAAAGTGGCACCTTAATTTTTGTTAAGGGGGTAGTACCAATTTCGAAAAAAAAAATATTTTTTCACAAAAAAAAATTTGTTTTCTATCTTATTTTGAAGAAAAAAACATTTGAAGTATTTTTACTGAAGATATAAATATATTAAAAAAAATATTTTTTAAGATATATTCACTTTATTTTAAAAACAGTTTTTTAATTTATCTACGTAGAATCTACCTCTATTACCTAAGTATCTACTATAAAGTGCACGTAAACACTAAGCAAATTTTTGCGATTTTTATACTGTGTACTTTTTGACAATCAAAAATCTAAGTGGCACTCGATGCAAAGTTTTAGGCCTTCTCAAAGTTAGATTTAATTATTGAAAATCCGAAAAATTATCAAAAATTAAACACATAAAAAAAATGGAAAAATGTTTTCCAAACAAAATATGAAAAAGTATTGTAAAAGTGCAAACCTTTACGAAGAGCTTTTATTTTTAAACGTGTAAATAAATTGAGTTGTCGCAAAGCAACACGTTTTTTAAGACAATATCTTGATCGTGCGACGCTCACTTAGAGATGTGCGAAACAGCAACGGTGAGCAGTTCCGATCCGATCAGCTCCCTAAAAGAAATCGATTCAATGTATCAGTTCATTTAGATTGAACTGAAGGTTTGTATTGAGCGCCGTTTTTCTTACTCCGTTTTTCTTTCATATGCATGGTCGAAATCATTGATGCACAAAGAACAATGCTATGCGAACTAACTTGTCTGCGAATTATTATTATGTCACATTTGAGAATATCTGCAAAAGTGGCAGCCCTGAATGCACCTTAGCCTACTGAGTGAGAGGTAAGGTTTCTTATTTACAATGGCTCATTCAATCTGTTAAAGAAGGATAAATGCACATTTTGAAGAACTGACAAGAGCTCATGTACACATTTCTTCTGATTTGTAACTTGCTCTTCAAGAGCCCAAGATCCGTTCAGCTCGTAGCTGGTTTCCACCTTACCAGCAGGGATGCCAGGTCATTTTTTCAAAAATCTGTAATCAAACCAAAAACCTGTCTGTGCAAAATCTGTGCACGTTACCCCGTTTCCATAATAGCTGTTCGGAATCATTTTGGTAAGCAAAAAAATGTCTTACTATTTTCTTCCGCTCTGTAATTTTTTATGCTAAACTGTGATCAATTTTAAACATCTGTGATCGATTTCAGAATCTGTGTAAATCTGTGACCATTTTCAGAAATCTGCGCCAATTTTTCAAATCTGTGCAAACGGTTAAAAATCTGTGAAACACAGATTAATCTCTGAACCTGGCATCCCTGTTTACCAGTGCGGTGAACTGGTGAGCTGCGGTTCTTTTAAAAAGAGCTGTGAGCTATCAGCTTAATTTAAAGCTTCGATTCACTGGAATAGCTCAGGAGCGAATTGCCCATCTTTACGCTCACTACAAAAGTGAGTTACATAAATAGCAGACGCGTGACGCCCTCCGTTTCTGAACCATTCATGGTTTCAGCATGGCCATAGTGAAAATGAGTCATACGAAAAGTACTCAGGATATTCTCATTGGAAAACACATTGGATTAGGAATATATTTTCCTATAAGTATTGTAAAAGTTTGCTGCATCAAGTTGCATATTTCGCTTCGGTACGGTAAAAATAGGTAAAATGATGTATAACTTTTCCAGGAAAGAATAAACCTATGCATTACCTTCTACAAAATTATGGGATTTTATATTTTCTACAACTATTTCAAACAAAGTGAGGATTAAAATATAACTTGAAACAAGTTATGATTAGAAAACTAGTTTTAAGGGGGTTGTCATAATTCAATAACTAAAACTAACTTTGAAAAGGCCTAAAAAAGTTCCATCGAGTTCCACTTAGATTTTTTTTATAGTATTGGGCATATCTTTTCCTATAAATTTTGTAAAAATCAGCTGCATAAAGTTGCATATTTCGCTTCGGTGTAAGATTTTAGATAGGTAAAAAAATGGTAAAATGTTGTATAACTTTGTCAGGAAAGGACAAAGTAAATTATTTGCAATAGTTCTAAAACTTTGTAGAAGAAAAAACTATCTCTTCAGAAAAAAAAAGTTATGGTTATATTTTTTGTCAAAGTAGGCCATGAACAATTAGAGATAGAATCAAATTACGCGGTATATATTTGTAAATAATTTCTTAAAAGCAACTGCATGCATTAAAAGAACGGTTCGGCAGCTACTGATTTATGTCCACGTTTTCATTGATTCGAACCACTGTGCAACGGGTTCCCTTGAATAACAAATTGTTTCCTTTGATTTTATAGACAAGAAACTTAAAGCGCGGTTTCTCGAAAGCAGGTTTTAAAGGTTCGTGTCCATCGTCATTCAAAAACTACTACACCATTTTTTTTAAATTTTGCACACACTTCCTACATATAAAAAAACAGACCCCAACGTTTTTCTTTTCGTTGTTTGTTACTTAGGGGAGGTTCAGCAGGTTTTTTCGTGAAATTTGATTTCAATTTTCACTTTGAACAACCACCAAAAATTCAAAAAATCAAAAAAAAAATCAAACAGAAACATTGGGGTCTAGAAAAACTTCTACTCTAACTATGCTGCTTTGGTTTGTTGACTTCTGATTAGTCTGCGCTGTGCTACAGTGGACACCGCAAAACATGCTTTTTTAAGAAGCGATCTCAAAACTAACCTCTTCACCGACTTATTTCTTAATATTTTTCCACTAAAAAATCACAAAATGTTGTTCGAACTATACCTTTCAGAATGCAAAACATTTGAATTTATTTTGTTGAACAACAATTCTGAAAAAAATTTGCATAAATCATGATATTTTTCATCATCGAGACCCTACCCTCCCCCTTAAGGAGCAAATGTATCTTGATATTAAACATGTGCATTTTTTTCAATGCAACAAGACAAATAATGTTGTTTACATCCAGTTTTATAAAGATTTGGATGTGATGCAAGTCGCTAATGACAATAACAATCGTTTTTCCCCGGTATTCTAAAAGGCGTACCTTTTTATGTGGTTTTCGGCCAAGATACAAAGGTTCCGTGCAAATCACTTGTTACCTATGACAATCAGATTGCTACATGTCATTATTGTCAAAAAGCTGTTCACTACGGTAAGCCATGTGATAAACTGGACAAGGAGACATCTACACCAAAGGACAATGGCGCTTATTCCACACCGAATAACCCCCAGCATATCGGTGACAGTCATCAAAACCAACGAAGCATCCTCCTCAGCAAAACCATCAGTCGTATCTCATGCAGAACAAGGTATGCCAGCTGCAGACAACAACGCACCTAATACCTGGGCAAATAAAAATGATAATGATGATTTCGCTAGCAACAGTGACACCTAGCCAATGGATGGAAGCGTGAATAGCGAACCACTGCTCCTCCACCATTTGCTGGATAGCAATGAAAACTCCTCCAAAAATGAAGATGACTACTAAATCCAGCTATCGTATGAGCCGAAATGAAAAATTGTTATGAATTTAAAAAAAAGTACGGGTGTGTAATGTCAGAGGCATAACTGGATGTCGTAAATACGAATAAAACTGACACGATTTCTTCATACTTTCGAATTCGAATTGATAGTTGATCGATTGTGTTAATTGTGAAACTTTCCCCCTTTTCACTACTAGAATTTAAAACGATTTTTGACTATCAAGATGCAGTACAGGATTCATTTCTGCCTTTTAGAAGGATAAAATTGTGGAATTCTCTACGATATTTAGCAAAGTTCGGAACATTTTTCTCGAACGATTTTCGCACAGCGAAAAGTGCACGAAACAAATCAAATTATTTTGGATTTTCACTAAACTGATGATTTTTACCTTCGATTTGCAAAGAAGTATTCTTAATAGTTCTTCAGATAACATTTCAAGCCATTAGAACGGCTGATTTTATATAATGTTGTCCACTTTTCGTTTATCGTTTTCTTTCTCTCCAATGCAAACGACCAGCAGCTCTGTTGCATGATGCAATCGCTCCTGTTTGAGTTGAAACTAGCTTTGCGTACAAACCGCAACACATCCGCTCGTAGTGCCAAATGATGCGAAACTAGTTTAATGCGTCTTCTCGCCTTGACGACCGGAAGGCAAATGAGAACTACGACCTGAGCGTTTGAGGTTTTTAATCACGCAGAAGGTGCGCTCTCCGATGCCGCTGTTTGAAAGCGTCTTCTCGCCCCGACGTCTGTTTCCATCCAACGCACAAGAAGAAATGATCGTTTTTCGACCACGGTTCCTCTTTTATAACGTTCAGTTGAAGATATGTGCCTGACTACCTCAAAATCGTCGTCCTTGCGCGAAAACCCCAAGCAAAAGTAAAGAATTTTCCGCGTTGTTTTAAAATTTTCAGAAAACTTAATTTTTGAGTTGTTTGTGGTTATCTCACAATGTTCAAAATATTTCAAATTCCTAAATTCCTGATCATATTTTTGATGAAATAGTTAATATAAGTCGAGATATTCACGATTAAGTTCTGCCCATTCTTCCATATGGCTAATTTTGAAAAGGCGCCCCATAGTAAAGTAAGTCGTATTCACGACAAAAAAAAACTAACAGAAATATTTGTGCCGAAACTCACCACAAATTTGGAATAATTGCATTTTCATGATACTGTATGTAAAATGATAGCGATGAATGACGTATAACATCTAGAAAACCAAACGAAACCAAATATTTTCAGTTCATAAGGCAAAATATTCGTATTTTTGTATTTCCAGAGGTACCTTCTGGGAAGTGTCAAAACATATTTAATGAATTGTTGTATTTGAAACATATAGCAATATATGTCATGAATTAAAAATGAGGGGATACAATAAAAAAAATTCTTATAATCTTCTCGGTTTTGGCTGTTTGAATTTGGAAACTCGTAATTCATAAGAATATTGAAAAAAGCATCAAATTTTTGCTAATCGTATTGTCTATTGAAACTATCATGTATCTGAGTAACGGAGAGTTTTTAAAGAATTGCATTGATGTTGACCGCAACACGTATCACACTTAGCATTCACATCTCTCGCTTTGATCATAAACTGAATGACTAAATTGATTGTTTCGAACAACATGCCCAAAAATGTTTCTTTCATTTAGTCAATAAAAGCACTCATGGTTTATAGCTATCCATATTTAGTGGCTCTTTGACGCGTTCATTTCATGTGTCTGGAAGTTTGCGCGCCTTATTTTGGCACTGAATTTCATCTTAATGGTCATTCATACCAAACATTTTAGATAATTTCAAGTTTGAGTTATTTTTGCATATCTCATACTACTGAAACTTTTATCAGAAATTGCTGAAAAGGTAAATTTTGAAAAGGTGCCCCATATCGAAATAAACCGTATTCACAGCAAAAAAAAACATGTATTATTCGATTCGTTTTAATTCATTCAAATAAAATCTTTTTCGAACTTCCTAGAGTATTCAATTGTCTTCTTGTCTTGAGTCGGAAAGTATGTTGTTGTTCTGGCGTTGGCCGTGTTTTTGTGCGTTTCAAATTCTCCAAATATCTCCTTTTTTCGAGTCTAATTGCTATCCGATTAACTCATTATTTCGAAGTATTAAATGAGCGTTTCGCACTGAGTTTCACGAATTTCAACAGGTCGCATACACAGACTCAACCATGTATGGACCAAAAACCCGGATACGTAGTTGTGTCAATGCAAGACAGTTACATATCATATGATATGAAGTACCAGAATACGGCAATGATGTTTGGAAAAATGCAGTAGACACTTTGACATTTTCAGATTCAGATCTGGTAAAAATGCTTTTGTCTGAGCGCAAGTTTGCAAGCTGCGCCAGTAGCTGGCATGTTTGGATGCAGCCCAAGAAAGAATCTTGTGCTTTATCCAACTAGTTGAAAGTGGTAAAGCTGGTTCAGGACCAACGAAAGCATTCGTTGCACCAGCTCTAGCCAACTCATCAGCCCATTCATTTCTAGTAATACCAGAATGGCCAGCATTTGAGATGCCAAAGTATTCAATTTGAGTTCGACATGCGATCACTAGATTCGACCGTGAATCATTCGAACTGAGTGCTTTTAAAGCTGCCCGGCTGTCGGAACAAAAATAAATTCGTTTATCACAGATTCTCTGCTGCAGTGCCGATTGTATTCCACACAAAATCGCGTTGATTTCTGCTTGGAACACAGCACAATATCTACCAAGTGAATGAGACTGCTCTAATCTCATTTCACGACAGTAGGCACTAGCACCAGCACGACCATTCAAAAGAGAATCGTCCGTATAACAAACTATGTGTTCATCAAGTTGTCGTTCCTGGGGATGTCACATTAGGTATCTGAAACGAAAATGCCAGCAGAGAATAAATTTTCTTCGTACAATAACTGGAACTTGGTGGGGAGCTCACCCAGGAGACTTAATAAGGCTGTACAAAACAACGGTACTGTCTGTAATGGAATATGGATGCTTCTGCTTCCGATCCGCCGCGAACACCCATTTCATTAAACTGGAAAGAATTCAGTATCGTTGTTTGCGTATTGCCTTAGGTTGCATGCAGTCGACTCACACGATGAGTCTCGAAGTGCTCGCGGGCGTCTTACCGTTGAAAAATCGATTCTGGGATCATATCGATTGCTAATCCGATGCGACATCTTGAATCCGATGGTGATTGAAAACTTCGAAAGGCTTATCGAGCTTAATTCTCAGACCCGTTTTATGTCCTTGTATTTTGATTACATGGCTCAGAATATTAATCCTTCTTCGTTTGTTTTCAACCGTGCTCATTTCTTGGATACTTCTGATTCTACTGTGTTTTTCGATACATCCATGAAAGAAGAAATTCGTGGAATCCCGGATCACGTACGCCCTCAAGTGGCCCCAAATATTTTTAATAACAAATTCAGAACAGTCAACTGTGAAAAGATGTTTTACACTGACGGATCAAACATCAACAGGTCCACTGGCTTTGGAATCTTCAATCAGAACATCACCGCTTCTTACAAACTCAGTGATCCGGCTTCAGTTTACGTCGCAGAATTAGCTGCTATTCAGTACACCCTCGAGATCATTGAAACGTTGCCCAAAGACCATTACTTCATCGTCACGGACAGTCTAAGCTCAATAGAAGCTCTCCGGGCGATGAAACCAGGAAAGTATCCCCCATATTTCCTGGGGAAAATACGGGAACATTTGAGAGCTTTATCTGAGCGGTCTTATTTAATATCGTTAGTCTGGGTCCCTTCGCATTGCTCTATTCCGGGCAATGAAAAGGCAGACTCATTGGCTAAAGTGGGCGCATTGGAAGGTGATATTTACGAAAGACCAATCTGCTTCAACGAATTTTTCAGCATTTCTCGTCAGAAGACACTCGAAAGTTGGCAAGTTTCATGGAGCAATGGAGACCTAGGACGTTGGCTATACTCTATAATTCCAAAGGTATCGACGAAGCCTTGGTTTGAGGGGATGAAAGTGGGTCGCGATTTCATTCGTGTGATGTCCCGACTTATGTCTAATCACTCCGAGTTGGGTACGCATCTCTGGCGAATTGGCCTCGCTGAAAATGGTATCTGCCCTTGTGGCAATGGTTACCACGACATCGAGCATATTGTATGGTCATGTGCCCTGAATCGTTTTGCAAGATTACAGTTAAGAGACTCCCTTTGGGCCCGAGGTAGGCCACCAAATGTGCCGGTGCGAGATGTACTAGCAAGTCGAGATTGCACTTATATGTACTCGATTTACATCTTTCTGAAAAATATTGGTTTATCAATCTAGTTACTGCTTTTCTTTATTTACATCCTCTACAGTTCACCTTTCCCCAAAATGCCATATGGTGACGTACTGATTGGTTTTTGGTAACCACACATCGGAAATTTTGAGCCAAAATGAAACGAAGATTACACGAAGACTTTGAAGTTATTACATTATTATTATCTGTTTTTTGTTATTGTATATTGTTTGAGTGTGTATGTAACTATTTGTTTTTTCCATACTAACCTGGAGTAACCGCCAGTAATTCGGCTCCCTTTTTTAACACTAACCTTAAATTTTCTATAGTTTAATCATAAATGTATTCCCCACTCTTCAACTCTCCCACCAACCTTGTATGTGTATGTATATATGTTAAATAATAATTGTAATTATATTGTACGAAAAAATACAATACAGACTTTGGCACCTCTGAGCTAAAGCTATGTGCCATATCAAATAAACGATCTGAAAAAAAAAAAAAGTTGTCGTTCCAAATAACCAGACAACCATTCCTTACGGAAAGGAATATCTCTTTTTTTCGAGTTCAATTACTATTCGATTAAATCGTTATTTTTAAGCATTAAAGGAGCGTTTCGCACTGAGTTTTACGAATTTCAACCTGCCGTTAGTTCAATTTGTGTGGTATCAATTTATTAACCTTCTGAATTTTTTCCAGGTCTCTCAGACAATCGAGAATGACTTGCTGCATTACATTCGAATGCTCCACCATCATTTGATGTGTGTTTGTATCATTTTTGTCCAAGAATGATTGTAATTTGTCAATTTCGAACATTTTCTGTCGATTTTCGCAATTTTGTTAATAACATTAAAATCGTCGTTTTCGAAACTATGAAACCATCGTCTCTACACAAATTAGATGATCTTTCGGGTACCTTTTTCTCTTTGAATAAACAAGAAATTATCACAAGCCGGAAATGCTTTTTATATGGCTCGAAATTCGAAGTGCTAAACACGAAATAAAAGTATGTTTCTAGCTCGAACCCAAGTAAACAAAAATGAAGTCAAACCCGAAAAAAGTGCCTTATGTTCGAAACACAATTTAATAGATTTTTCTCGCCATCTATTGACAAAAAAATGACAAACTATGTGTTCATCACCGCGCACCTGATACTATTTTGGGTGGATTTGGCATCAGAGCATTATGCCGCGAAGGAAACGGTAGCGTGATGTAGAGCTAACAGAGTAAAACTTAGACTCAAGGTTATGAATTTTACAAGCAATCTCCGGCAGTGCCGGTGAAAGAGGTGGGTACGGTGGGTAGTACTACCCATTCGAAATTTCCAAAGGTGGGTAGCTACCCACCTGAAATTTCGATCGAAAAACAATGGTAATATTGTTATTATTTTTATGATCTAGAATATTATAACTAGGAATAAATAAATTCAAAATTATCGAATGATTGTACTCAAAGTAGAGCAAGGATGTAAAGATTTTCATCAGGGACGTGACAAGGGTCATTGGATCAAACAGAAATCTTCAGCCAGAAGGGGTCAAGCTTAAGCATTTCGTCAATGTAAATCACTCGAGTCTGCGGTAGACCGGAAAGTACAAATACAGGTTTTTTACCACTTACTACCCGGACCAAGGCAAGGGAAAAGTGACTAGAAGTTGTCACTTTCTGCTTGCGACAGCATTTTCATACACAATGAGTTATTCACTGAGTGGATGTTTTTCTCAATCTCTGTATAGTTAGTTGAACACCGGAGTGAAAGGTTTTTTCGAACTGTTGCTTATGTGCCCAGAGTCACAACGTGCATGCTGTTCAGTTGCACTTCACTCACGGCTTCCGTATGATTTCTGCTTTTCAATGAGTACTTTCACATTTAAGAAAATCACTCAAACAAAACAAGATTCAGTATCGAATCGACTTACACTCTGTGCGGTTCGATACTGCCGTAGAGAAGGTTGTTCACACATCGTTCAAAAAGTTCAGGAAAGCAACATTTCTTGAGTAAAAAGTAATACAATCGTTCTTGTATGACTCCGGAGAAATATCCATGGATCCATGTTTCATCCACTGCTTCATACAAAGCCGATTAGCTCTCTGGATCCTTGATGCGTTGTTCCTTTGGTTTGATTGTGAAGAACGAGGCGCCCATTTGGGAATAAAATTGTTCATGTCCAGATTTCTGCGTAAGTCTTTTCATCTAAAGCACATCTAATCTTTCGAACTTTGATTTTGAGTTTATTCATCACGATTTTCAAAACTTGCTTAAATTTTTGGAATGAATGCTTTATTTTGTAACGTTTAAAATCATATCACACAAATCTTTTTAATTTTTTTATATTAACTTTACGTCTGCTCAGTGGTTGTGTCGAATCGTTAGGTGGCCTTGTCAGTTCAACATAAGCTGCTGACCCAATGATGAGCGAAGGCGAAACGTTGAAATAAGAAAAAGTCACGCCCACTTAGCAAAAAACCGGTGCCCATGCTGTACTAAAATCCCTTAATAACCAAAAGTCTTTGTTTTTAATGAATCCAGATAACATTCCTCAAACCATTGCTGGGCTGGGGCGGTTTTCTCCGTTTTGAAAACGCAATGTTTTATTAACAAACAGAATTCATTGTTTCCATTTTTTTCAAAAATGAAGAAATAACATCACTTGTATGTCGGTAGGTGCGATTGACGAGAAATTTTGACACATGGCATCTGAAGGTTGGAAAGGAAAAATGAGGTTAGTTTGACATTACAAACGTCATCTCTGGGTCAGCCCCGGGACCTTTTGAGCAATGTGCTATGGACATCGCCAGTTGGACTGTTGGTGAATTTGTCTTGTGCGCGATTCGATTCTCGCGAGACACATTTTGATCGAAAATCAGCTGTTTCTTCGTATTCGAGGAAATGCAGGATGATCTCAATCATGGAGTACTGGATGAACGGGCTCAGTACCTTCCATCATCAAACCCAAAAAAACCGAACTCGCTTCAAACTTCGAATTTACGCGTTTCATGCAAAATTATATCGAAACAAAACATTAAAAAAATCGATCCCACACTTTTAAGGGATAAATATCATTTCAATAATTCAAAATAGTGGGTCGTTCCCCCCGATACGAAAATTTACCCACCTGGGCATAACATGTTTCACCGGACCTGATCTCCGTTAATACCAATTGATGTTTTTTGCGCCTTGACATAGGCAGATACTTGCGGAATCGTTTCGAGAAAGCGGATTTCATTGCATGTTTTAATAGAGACTGAACAAATATATCCAAAGCAATTTGCAAACGACATTATAACCAAATGATCTAAAATATGGGGTTAAACATCCATAACAAGCTTTGCCAAAGATTGTTCAATGCTGCGATTCTATTTTTCTACCTTGTTATTAATGCTTCAATTTTTTCGTTTATCTTTTTTAAGTTTGACGAGTCCAAAATCAACAGGGCAATGATGAATAGTGGTAATTTATTGAAATATGGCTTTTTGGTCATGCGCTACTTTACAAAATATTTATTTTGCGTGGAAGGCCGACGTTTTGAATGAATATCCCTTCACCTTCAGGGAAAATCGACAACATATTTCTCGTCAAGTGAATTGAAACATTGAAAATATTTTAAAAACAAGAACGGCTACTCTACAACAGTTAGTTTCCACACACATCAAACCAGATTAAACATTCAATCTATTTGTTGTCGTTCTTCCCTGAAGATGAAGGATGAATATTACTTCGAAACATCGGCCTTCAACGCCAAATAAATATTTTGTAGAGCAACACTTGACCAAAAAGCCATCTTACAATAAATTACAACAAAGTGGTCGTACCGTTTTTATAATAGTGGTAAAACAAGGCATGTCAATGAGTACTTTTTCTACTTGAGTACGTAAAGTTTTTCAATATTTTGTATAAAATAGGGCACAGTTAGTATTAAAAGAGAATTATTTCGACTACGTTAGAAAATAACTACACTGAAATGACCTTAGGCAGTAAACAGAGTTATAGAAGTAAAAGAGTCATTATGAACAGTCCACTAACCTTCCCATTAGTCACCAGCAGGGCGTTGATCGAGGTCAGCTTAATGGTTCGACTTTTCTTCCAGTTCCCATCGTTGGGCTGCGTAAACAGCAGCCGTCCCTCGATGGCGAACCGCACTTCCTCCGTGTTCCACTCCAGCACATCGATGGCCATCTTCCGTAGCTTGATATTGATCATGTCCAGCTCGCAGGACAGTCGCCGACCGGTCGGTGTAGAGGAAGAAATTCGACGCCACAGTTTGGTCGGAACATCTTTTGCCTCCCGGTTCATGTGATTGAGGTGAAGTTCGATTTTCTCCTGGGCTTGCTTCAGCAGTTCCTTTCCTTCCTGATGCGGAGGAGTAACCTTGAACAGTCGAGCCAACAGCAGCGGGTACTTTGTAACGCGTTGAACGGGTACCTAAGAGAAAGTAAAGTACAAATTGGTATGGATTATAAAGCATACGAATCGAACAATCCACCATAAGAAATGAGTTCAGATTCATCCTCCTGAGAACCGCATTCTCCATCTGTGAAACTCGTAGGAATATTCGGAGCAGTTCCTTCTCCTTCTCCAGGTTAGCAAGCAACAGACTGGCCGCACCTTGCCGGACACAGTAGCTTTCGAAGGCATGCAACATCGGGGCCGCTTCCAGGAAGATCCTGCCTGCATTGACGGTTAGCAGATCCTCGTCACCCTGCTCGGTCGCAATGTCCAGTGCGTCTCGCATCCGCTCCGCCAGGAATTGATTGTTCTCCAGCAATTCTTCCACGTTTAAAAAGATTGCGGAGAGTTGATCTTGGTTCAGCAGACCGGCCACCAGCATCGGTTGGTAGAACTCTTCCAGGATGATCTGCAGATCGCGACCGTACTTTTCCTCGGTTTCCACAATTTCCGTAATGATTTCCTTACGTTCGGCACGCTTCTTACCACATTTGCGACAAACCAGCGGTGCGTACATCACTCCGGACTCCGTGATTTGTGTTTCCACCGGACCGTCGCAGTCTTCGCACAAATGAATGGGACTAATTTTGTCCAGGATGGAAGTCGAACACGGGTTCTGCCATTTGCTGCGTGATGTTTTACTCGTTTCCGACCCAACACCGGAGTCGTTGCGTTCAATTTCCGAAGTCTTTCGCTGTGCGAGGCTCAACGAGAGCAGCGAAGTTTCTTCGCTGGAATCACTGATGTTGGAAATGTGCGACAAACGGCTGCTGATGTCGGAGATCTGCCGCTGATGGTGCCGTAACTCGGTGATGTTTTCGTCTTCCTCCTCTTCCAAGATGATATCACTGGCATTGCCGAACTGAAAGTTGTAGGCCTCCTCCTGGGCAATTCCCCGTTCTTTGGCATCGACCAGATAGGACAGAATGTCGTATTTGGAGGCTCCTTCGAAGATTGATCGAGCGTTTCGTTTTTCCCGGTCTAGATCATCCGTGACTGGCGGTGCTGTCAGCGGTAAAGGAGGGGGAATGTCGCTGATTTCCTCGTAGATCGGATCACTGTTCATCCGGATGGATTCGTAGTGATGTTCATCATCATTCGCTGTGGTTATTTCAATTTCAGACAACGTTGCATCAACCAGCATTTGATAAAACTTGCTACGGGAAGAAGTGACATCATCATCGGTGGTCAGATCGCTGGAGCAACTTTGGTAGCAGTCACTCAAGTCACCGGTGGCGTCAAATTCCATCAGTTCGTATGCAGCCGATCCGTAGCTGTTCCCCGAACTGATACTGCTTCGATTGCTACTCTTCTCTACCTTTTTGGCGTCCATCTTCAGTCGCTCTTCCTTGATCAATTTCAGCGATTCCTCGATCATCTTTGACACATCGTCCTCATCTTTGGTTCCACTCATATCCAGCTGAGTTCGACTATCCTTCAATCGTAACAGCGAGTTTTCAATTAGTTTTGTCACCAAATCGTAGTCCAATCCTTCGGTCAGGTGACCCAACATCGGATCTTCCAGTAGTTTGGTGATGAAACTGTTCCGCTTTGCAGGAACATTGCTGATGTCGGCTGTTTTTTGTCGTCGTATTACTACCATTCCATCTACGAGATTCGTATCACCGGGCGTCGGCGTTCCGTCGGTTGGCTCCTTCGCGGGGAGCTTTCCGCAGTAGTGCGGAACCAGATTTCGTCGAACGGCCTCGACGGGATTTCGCAGAAGCTGCTCAATACTATCGCTACAATCTTTGGAATTAGCTTCGTTAGGAACTATCGAAATCGTATCGCTGCGTTCGCCGTTGCAATTTTCAGAGTCGTCATTTGGAGTGCTAACCTTGTGCTTCGAATTTTGCTGATCCGGAAGGTTTATCGCACTTTGAGCAAAGTCCAGACTGATCAATGTTTTTCCGGTCGTTTTCGTTAGTGTACTTGACTCGAACTGTTCTGCAGCTGCCGTCACACTGATGGAAGTCGGTCCTCCAATCGGAATGATCGAGGTTGAATTTGAACTGTTTAGGATGCTGTTCTTCATGTTGTTCTTGGAGATCATTTCCTCGAGGCTCGAAATGGTCGAACTGTTCTTATTCCGAGGGTGCTGAAGCGTTGACGTTGGCGAATTGACACTGATAGTCACCGTATTGGAGGATGTTTGGTGAATACCCGCAGGAGCAACGACATCATTGACGACAACCGACGATTGGTAGCGAGGCGTTTCGTCATCATCGTCCACGTTTACCGTCGAGTAGCAGTCATCTCCGGTGATCAGGATGGAGGTTTTCTTCTGGCCCATAGATTCATAGCTACTGTCTTCGTCTTCGTGACGAATCTCCAGCCTATGAACGGCATCTTTATTGAAGCTGGTTTGAACGGGTGTCGAAACTTGTACTATCGTACGTGAAGCCGTCGAACTTCTGCCACTGCTACGTTCCGAACCGGAACTCAGATCGAAACAAAACTCCTCATAGATGCTATTATCTTCCGGTTTGGAGTGATTGTCAAATTTTTTCCTTCCGGAACACGTGTCGTTACTTGAAATTGATTGCTGATCCGGTGAGGCAGATCCCGTTAAACTAGCCGGCGGTGGAGGTGGCGGCGGTGGAACTCGAGGTCTCATCCGTGTCGTCAGAATGGTTCCACTGGAACTGCCAGACGAGGAGGAAAACGACGACGTAGACAGTGTTTCCTCGTCGAAGGCCCGACGGGTGTCCGGCCGTGGTTGTTTGTTGCGGAGGGCCATCGTGTCGAAAAAGTTCGGTTGATGTTGCAAGTCGGTAGTTCCATTGAACGAAGTCACCCGAGGCGGGGAGGTCCGCTCGCTGAAACTACGCCGGTTTGGGCCAGTGCGTCGACGGATTCCCCACGGTGTGAGTTCTGAAAGGACAGTTTGAAAGGATCATCGTTAGAGAGCTGGCATAAGGTTCGACAGAAGTTGGTATCAATACATTGATTTTTTCGGGATTCGTCTAGAAGAAAAGGTAATATTGTTAAAAGACAGACCCCGAGCAGAGTGTGAGATCAAATAGAAAACTCATTTTGATGTTGTGATGTTCGCGTTTATCGATTACTCAATTTGTCGTTGTTTTGGTCGTTTTAAGTGTCAAAAATCAAAATCGATACCAAAAAGATATTCCTATAATATCAAACAGAAAACTATTTTTGCTAACAGCGAAATCAAACTGAAATCTAAATAAGATATAGATTGTTTCTTGTTGATAGCCAAATTAGTTCTCAACTTGATATTATTATCAAACAACGAAAACAAAACTGGAATGCATAATCAGTTATTGATTTGCTTTAAAAAGACATTACTGAAAACAAACAAGTCGCGAGCATAAACTAAAAATAGATTGGGCAAAAGACCCGGGATAGTATACCTTTAGGCGATATTACTTGCAACAATAAAAAAGCGCCAAAAGCATCAACACCTCCACCAGGGAGAAACACTTGGGTTTCGAACCTAGGTGATTTGGATTCCGAACTATCTGCGAATGCTATGGACTGTGACGTTGAACTGTAAGAAGATGGAGAATTTTCGATCATATGTATGACAAGCAGTGTTGATTCACGAAGCTGTATACAGGTAGTTTTAGCCGATGTACACTCGTTTCGTCGCATCCGTCCCGCAACCATCGAGAATGGCAATGCGGCTATTTGATAGGTATGAAAATGTGCTCTTTGTGTTTTTCTCGTATCCAGAAGCTGTAGCATGTGAACATCATAATATCAAATTGAGTTATTTATTTGATCTCACACTACTCGAGTATGTAATCACTTTGAAATACGAATGTCGAGGCTCAGAAGAGCGAGCGCTTTAGAGTGAAGTCTTTTACAGCAAAGGCTCACTGGAGACGTGAATTAGGAATCTGACAATAAGCAATCCCAGATCATATGTTATTCCGATTCCAGAAAAATATCTTACTTATTTCGTCTTTTAAATATTAATGCAAAATCTCTGTACTATTTGGAGCTAGTGTGCTAAAATATGATCTAGCTCAGAAACTGTAATCTTCAAAGTTTTTTTTCTGAGGAAAGTTGTTCGAGATGTCAAAGTCTACATTATGGAGAAAACTCTTTTTCTTTTTTAACGACTAAGTTTAGTAGTCAATATTTCTTTTTTCCTTTTTCCGATATTCTCCTAACCAGAGATCATTTTTTTTGTAGAAACAGACAATGAAAATTATAGAATGATAGTACTCAAGGGAGAGCAAGGATGTGAAAATATAGAACGGAAGAGAGAGACGTGACAGAGGGTCATTTAAGCAAGTAGAAATCCGGTTCGGATAGTAAATGGTAAAAGACCTTTATCACTACTTTTCGACATACCAGAGACTTGGGTGATTCGCATTGTTCAGATGCCTAAGCCCAACTCCTCTGGTAGAAGGTAAAAGTTAAGTTACTAGAAGATTTCTACTTGCTTAAATGACCCTCTGTCACGTCTCTCTCTTCCGTTCTATATTTTCACATCCTTGCTCTCCCTTGAGTACTATCATTCTATAATTTTCATTGTCTGTTTCTACAAAAAAAAATGATCTCTGGTTAGGAGAATATGGAGAAAACGTTAGTTAGGAATTCATTCGTCAGGCGCTTCTACAGTGCTCGAATGTTTCTGATAGAAGACATATTACGATATATCTCTAAAACATGATGATTTAAAACGTCGGTAATTGGAGGTTATGAAATTCTTTCATTTGGTGGCGTTAAAATTCAATCAAATATTCAAACTTCCTATGACTCAAAATCCTACAGATTATGGGAGAGGAGGCGATTACTGCGCACCTAAGCTTTACGAAGTTTCACAAATAAAATATTACTTTTACCACAATCATAAACACGTCTACGGAAACATAAAACTTTGTTTTTCAATATCCTCAAATTAACGATTACAATTATTACGAACATGAAAGCCACAAAATAATCATGTTTTGTTCATAATAGTGCGCGATGTAAGGTAATAGAGCGCAGTGGTACACAATTATGCGCACAATGAATTTTCCGTAGTACTCGAATACTCGAACTTTCCGTAACAATCGGAATACTCGATGATAACTTCGTTTGGGTCTAAAAGCTGTTATGAAACCAAAAAAGCGTGATTCTATTAGTAGTAAATATAAAGCTTATTTTCTAATGACAGATTTTATATTTACGTCTGTCGTGTGAATATAAAATTAATAAATTTATTAATTATTAAATAAATTTCAATATTTATTGTAAGTAAATAGTGGTAAACTTTAACAGGAGCTCACAATGAGATGCGCACTAATATGTACCGCGCGCACCCACCTTTTCCCTGAATAAGACGGTTTCTTTGGAAAAGATTATGAAAGTCTAAGATATTTATATTTATGTATATAAAATGAATGTAATTTTGTATGTTTGTAACGCCATAACTCTGGAATTACTGAACGGATTGCCACCAAACTTGGCACAGATACTTCTTGCTTTTCAGAGATGGTCATAAAAGTATTTTAATGGTAGAGAGAGCGTAGCAAGTGTCCTTAACAGGGGAGGCGGGGGGACCCGCTAAGACCATAGCAACATTTTGCATATCTTAGATGCTTATATGGGGGGTGAATGCAGCAAGTGCCTTTGAAAAGGGAGGTGTAATGTTTCTAACGGTAAACGGTGTTATATTTATTACAACTAATAGATGATCGTAAGGGTAAAAGATAGCAAGTGTATATTGAAGAAGCTTTCAGCTCATTGTTTGTAAATATCGGAATAATTCCATAACAACTCACTAAATTATCACCAAATTTGACAGAGGTACTTTTGCAATTCAGAGGTGGTAATAAAGCTATTTTTTCTTGTCTAGATCAGATATTCATTGCACAGGTGAACAAAAGGTTGGAGTTTGTAGCAAGTGCCTCTAAGAAGAGGTTTATTGTTACATTTCTCTTATTTGTCGAAAAACGAGGGAAGTCGGAGAATATAGACACCTCCTCCCTCCTCTCTTTTTTGACGACCACAGATACTTTTTACACTACTCAGAGGGTACAGAGCTGTTGCAAGTTCACTAACATAAGGGGAGTTCAATATAAAATTCATTCGACGAGAAACGATACTAAGTGAGGGTCACGAAAATATTCACAAGAGGCAGGGGAAATAAATATTCTTAACCAAAGGAGGTAAAATTGATCTGATTTGACGAAGAAATAATAAAATTAATGTGCATTTTTTTATGTAAATTGAGAAAACTGTCGACCCAAGCTGATGAAAATAAGTTTATGACAACATTTGAATTAACTGAATCATTATTCTATAGAACGAAAATATTATCTAACGTAGTTATGAACAGCCTTTCGTTATCAAATAATCATTATCACAATCTTGAGCAATTATGTGGAAATAAGTTGAGTATTTCAATGGTCAAAACAATTTGCCTAATAGAATTAGTCGTATCTTGATGCGGTTATTAAGTTGTTGCTTTTGAATAATCATTTTTGGAGTTTCCCAAAATGTTCGCCTCGCAAGTTTTCATTTTCAAAGTAACAGCAAAAAGATAACAAAATGTGATATCAATTGAAAAATTGATGAGCAGAGATCATATTAAGATTTCAATGTGATGTTGCTATCATAATAAGATTTCGATTTGCTCTCGTTTTGATGTTTGGCTTTGCTCGGGACATAAGTCATACGACTACAAATACGAATGAAAAAAAAGAAAAATTTGTATAAAAAAGTCGTGTTTGTAAACAATCGGATAATCTATTTCGGTAGTTAACCCAGGAAAGTACAAATCGACATAAAATAGTTATGAGGCTCAAAACAGGACCACGCGTACAAATTTTTCCGACAAATACTAGATGAGAGCCTAAAATATGTTATTTATCTATCATATATTTTCTTATATACATTTAAGTTGTTTGTATTCAAAGATAACCTAAGCCAAGACGCTGTAAAATCTTGTAAATCGATCGCTTTTGTTATAGTTTTTCATCTTTCAGAACAGTGATTCCCAAAGTGGTCTCTTTAGCCCACCTGTGGGCACAAGCTCAGTTGTAGTGGGCAGTAAGCTCAAAATTATCGATAGGTGGGTAATGAGTCACTAATAGTGGGCTTTGCCACTTAAAGAAGTCTATCTGAGAAAGGCTTAGAGGAAATGTATTCATGATAGTTGTAAATGAGCTGCTAAAAACTTAAAGGTTGTTACGATCAACAATTGGTGAAATATTTCAAAGGTTTTATCATATGTGCAAATTCTGTCTATATTTCAAGTTCAATTCATACAGAATACGGAACAAATATTAGCTCATGCTTTGTTTATCAAACGCCAGTTTGTCTTGAACTGCATCTCACTGAAAACAGTTTGTTGCTTCTACTTGAATTTGCGCTTGGCAATGTCCCCAAATATTTACTTTTTTTTTCGGGCTATGGCGTCTTGGAAGAATTTATGTCTTAGGCTGTGAACCATTTCGTGGTTAGTTCTAACTTTTGGTTGAAATCTGACACTCGAGTGGTTATGTTGATGTTATCAAAAATAACCCTGCTCGAGAGCATGGTTATTTTTGACAGATCGATGGTTATTTTCCGACACTGAAAAAAATCTTTCAAAGAAAACTCTAATATTAATTATTTAGTCGAAATTATTTCCAGTGCAAAATAAACCCAAATAACTTTCCATCCGTCAAACTTTGAAGTGGACCGCAATTCTACTTAAATTTAACTACTCGACACAAAATAACCACTCAAGTGTCAGATTTTAACCAAAAGTTAAAATTAACTTGTAATGCTTAAAATACGGATACATAAATTTTAGTTCTGTATGAAATGTTCAAAACGACGAATGTAACAATGAGAGATTCTCTTTGTTTACTTTCTCTTTCGATTATTACGGTACTCTTAGCAATCCTTCACTAGAATTATTTACCGATAATAATAACTAAAGTTATCATCTTTGAATCCGCACTGAAGAAATTACCGAAAAAAGCAGGCCTATTCCGCAATAATCGAAAGAGAAAGTAAACAAAGAGAATCTCTCATTGTCACAGTCGTCGGTTTGAACAGTTTTTATACAGAGTTGATGATTACAGTCGCGATTTAAATATCACTTGTACTCATTAGTCAAAGTTTATCAGCTTCTTGGGCGAACGAATAACTGGATTTGCCTATTGCACGATTCCTGGTAAACACATTCTCACAAGTCAACTGCCCTGCTGTAATTTTAGTTCAATGCTCGGTTGTAGATGACATTCCTATGTAATTTCTGAATTCCTGAAATCTCCAATATGGTCAGTCCAACACGAAAACGTTCTTGTCTCGACTGTGTCCAACAATACACCCAAACCTCCGTTTACGAACACTTTTTTTACCTTACCTCTTTTTACGTAACTCTTTTTACGAACCAAATCCCAAATAACGTAAGCTTTTTTTACGAACCAAATCCCAAATAACGTAAACTTTTTTTACGAACCAACTTCGTAAAAAGAGGTTTTTGCATTCAAAGAAAACAATTTCCGGCTCCATGGAAATTACTACAATACGGGTATTTTCGAAACGGGATTGATGAGTAGATGACGGAAAACGATATTTGAAGTGGTGCGGAAATCCAAGATGGCGACTTCCGGTTTATCAATATTCCTAAAAACCCTTAAAATGTGGGTATTTTCGAACCGGAATTGATGAATGGAGGTTTCGGTGTAATAATTATGCAGATGTGAAACGTCGCAAACGATTGCTGTGATGGAGATGCACTGATTGCTGATGGTCACGGAAACGAGGCGAAACGTGGTAACTTAGTTGTGGTCTAGGACCACACAATTCCCTAGGTTAGGGAGGCTTGTTACAGGGGCCAATCTTTATGACAATTTTGTGACATCCGAAATTGTAATTCCTTCCGATCTGAACCTACGGGCTGTGGACAAACGATCTCCGAATACTTTTGTTACATTTCTAACAGTTAATTTGGTTAAATTGATCAATTCCTACAACTTTGCGAGCGAGTAGTATGAATTTTCGTGATGCACAAGCAAAATTTGTCCGGGTCACTACTCTTGCTAAAATTTTTGCTTCCACTATCGAGAAGCAAATATCAAAATCGAACAGTAGGCTTGATGCTTTTTCAAGTTCGAATAGATTGGTAAATAATTTGTGCTTTAATTTCAATAATCAGGAATCAGAACAAATTGGCTCAAGTGACACGTTCCCCATTACATATTCTACGTATCTCACCCCACGACAAACTGAAGATGGCAATCTGCAGGAATACTAGGCTAGTTTAGAATTTCCGTCAAAGATTTTATTTCGAGACTTGACGATATTTTAAATTATACAATACAGTCATTCTCCAGCTTTATGCTGGCCTATGATACATTGTTGCAAAAAATGTTATTCTGTGATTATAGTTTTGGTTAGCAAATTGAGAAATTGCTATATTAATACTGAGTGAGCAGATTTGTGACTTTTTCTAACGATCATAAAGTTAAATACTAATACAATTGACAAACACAATCATGTAAATCCTTCACTCTAATATTTGTGTCCTAATTTTCAATTAAGAAGGCTGTGAGTCGTAAGTGAACTGTTTGATCTGCAATGTTTTTGTTTTCTCTCACACTAGGAGCAAAACCAAAATCATAAATGTCTTGTTCATGGTTAATAATTTCGATGAATATCCGTTTCAAACAACAAAATTTTTGATCAAGTTCGGTAACCGACTGGGTAACATAAATATTTCAACATTTTTCTATCTTTGTGCGTATTTTCGAGTGTTTTCAATTATTTGATTGTTCGAGCAAACACCATGAAATTGATAGTGTTTTGATGTGCAGTAAGCTTTGAGATACCTGATTGTTAACAAAAACCTTCCCTTATGAATCGGTACAGTTATAAACTCATAGTTATCTAATGTTTGCAACTAGGTATTGGCAAATGAAGAAATTTGCAAATCTAAGATACAGAGGGATAGCCGTTTTTCGTATAGTCAATGTGGAGTTAGTTGCGAAAGCTAATTGGTTGCATGAAACTGTTAGCTGTTTCTGTCTCAGTTTAATACAAAAACTTACAGAAAGACACCTTACCAAAATACACTATTTTGTTCACATACGCCACATAATAACATACCCAATGTAGAACTTTCTATTAGGAGAATGACACTAAAATATGACTGGTAAAATGAAAATAACGAAGTACGGAAACTGGGGACAAAGCAAAGCAAAGTCTTGGCAATACATTCCTTTTGTGGAATTTGGCCTTTGAGTTTCAACAGACTTCGCAGCCGATTCTTAGTGTACAGAATTATTGCATGGCTTGTACTATGGATTTTACTGACACTAAGAATCCTTCCAGGTCGGTGCTCGAACATACGACAACTAGCTTGTAAGACCAGCGTCCTATGCATTGAACCGCCAACCCGGGACGACGGAAACTGGGGACACGAGTTATTAAATCGCAACCTTTTCCAATCCGTGGAAATCGTTCTGCCAACTGAACTACTGTGTATGTTATGAAATATAACTCTGAAGATAGAAAAAAGGATAATGTTTGCAACGGCAAAACTCCAGAATTACTGATCGGATTGCTATTAAACTTGGTACAGGTACCAAGGAAATTTTTAGGGGAAACGGTGTCTAGCAAGTGTCCTTAAAAGAGGGGAGAGGTCAAGACAATATTTATCTAATTTGGCGAGATACATTTTAAAGGCCATAGGTTTTTTTTTAATGACCTAAATATGCCTCTTAAAAACGAAATTTTAATGTAAAGTTGATAGATACAGTAATGATATTATTTGCACTTCAAATGATCCTACGAGTATTTTTAAGGGGGAAGGTGGGTGTATAAAGTAAGGATCTCGTCCAAGGGGGGTGCAAAGTTCATATTGTTTATATAATCGACCATAACTCCGAAACAACCACACCTAACTTCAGTCGGTGTTGAACAGTCGTTTTGATGAAATTTTTATTGGAATCGATTGAACTATCAATATATTTTAATGTTTAAAGATGATTTCATGCAAATGTTGGCAGCGGCTCCGTTTTAGATGGCCCATGCGCAAGGTCCAATTTTGGCATTTCCTCTCTAACCGGTATTTCACGAATAAATGCTTCAATACTGGCTTCCAGTTCATCCGTTGCTGTTTTATCCTTGTAGATATAAGCCTTAACATGGCCCACAAGAAATATTCCAAAGGCGTGAAACGGGAGATAAACTGTTCACCGAAGGCGACTCTCATCAGTCGGTGTTGAACAGTCGTTCGCAGCGCACGTGAATAGCTCTTGGCTCCTGGAAATTTTTTCTGGCTACCTAGAGTTTCATTGATTCAAGGCTTCAGTCTTTTTCAAGGCTACCTGAATCACTAACAGTCTTTTTAAAGACTATCTATTAGTCAGCCTTTCTCAAGGCTATATAAAGAGTGATATTAGAGTGGCTAAGAAATTAATCAGCCTTATTTAAGGCTAGCTAGGAGTCTAATCGAAGACTAATTTAGCCTAGTTAATTTAATTTCAAATTTCATTCATTTCAAAAATGCCTGCGTCCAACCGGAAAGGCAACAAGCCTAAGGCTAAAAATAATTCAATACGGAATAAATCACAATCCGTTATTCAACATTTTTCTAATAACATTCACGATCTTATAGAATCTGAATGTAAAAATAAAAGACAACGGACGGATTTCACTTCCGTTGATCCTATGCCGTCTAACAATATTTACGAGATTCTTCCTGAATCCGATTGTAGCGACATAGAAGAAAATTCTTCAAAAATTCCCAAAATGGACGCTTGTCGTTCTGGGAAGAAATATCAATCTATGCCACCAGTGACGGTGATGATTTCCGACTTCAAAGCATTCCGTACTGAGCTTTCTACTTTTCTCCCGGAAGTAAAAGTCTCATTTCAAATCGGACGAAGAGGAAGGAAATCAAATACTTCTTACAAATGGCGAAAAAGCTCAAAATCTTGCTCAGCAGTTTGAGAGTGTAGACAATTTCAATTTGAACGTGAGCCCTATTGAAAATGAAGTCTCACTGAAATATGAGCATATTTCAACCCAAGATGACATTATTGAGAAATTAAATCAATTGTTAGGAAACTTTAAAACATGAAGGCTCCTGGTGATGATGGAATTTTTAATATTCTTATTAAAAATCTTCCCGATGTTGCCTTGAGACTCCTGGTTGAAATTTTCAACAAGTGTTTTTCATTAGCTTACTTCCCAAAAAGATGGAAAAACTCTAAAGTAATTCCTATCCTCAAACCTGATAAAAACCTAGCAGAAACATCAAGTTATCGACCAATTAGCTTACTTTCTTCTATCAGTAAACTTTTTGAAAAAAATATCTTGTTGAGAATGATGTCTGATATAAATGAGAATTCAATTTTTCTACCAGAGCAGTTTGGATTTCGTCATGAACTCAACTACTCATCAACTTGTCAGAGTAACGAACATGATAAAATCAAATAAATCTTCTGGGTTATCCACTGGAGTTGCTCTTCTAGACATAGAAAAAGCATTCGACAGTGTTGGCCCAAAGGTTTAAGAGCAAAAATGTCTGATTTCCAGTTTCCTATTTTATTAAAATTATTAATTTAAATTATTTAACTGATCGTACTCTTCAGGTTAGCTATCAGAATTGTAAATCTGAATTGCTACCCGTACGAGCCGGTGTTCCGCAGGGTTCGAGCGTAGCTCCAATCTTGTATAATATTTTCACTACTGATCTTCCAAATCTACCCGTTGGTTGTCAGAAATCGCTATTCTGTGACGACACAAGTCTGTTAGCCACGGGTAGAAATCTAAGAGTGATCTGCAGTCGCCTACAAAGAAGTTTAAATATTTTCAGTGATTATCTGTCAAAATGGAAAATTAAACCAAATGCAGCAAAAACGCAATTAATTTTCTTTCCTCATAAGCCAAGAGCTTCTTTTCTTCAACCAAACAACAATCACATTATCAAATTGAATGGCTTGGAATTGAATAGCATATGACAAAAAACTCACTTTCAAGGATCACATTGAAGGAATCCAGGCAAAGTTTAATAAATGTATTAAACGTTTATATCCTCTTATGAACAGAAATTCTAAGCGCTGTCTAAAAAACAAATTATTAATTTATAAACAAATTTTCAGCCCAGCCATGCATTATGCAGTACCAATTTGGTCAAGTTGTTGTTTTACCAGGAAGAAAACGCTTTAAAGGATTCAGAATAAAATTCTGAAATGATTTTGAAGCGTCCTCCCTGGTTTAGTACAAATGAGTTACACAGACTCACAAATATAGAACCATTAGATGTAATGTCACATAATATTATAAGCAAATTCCGACAAAAATCGATGCAATCTTCAATTGAATCGATTCGCTCTCTGTATTAGTTAGTAAGTTAGTATATAAGTTCCTTTTTTCCATTACACAATACAAGTAGGTTTAGAATTTTCCCTACACAAAAATCTCAGAATTGCGGAAGCAAATAATGTCCTCATGGTAATAACCAAATCATATATATAATAGGGCTGAAAAGTCACCACTTGTGGCTGAACACCCAATTAAAATCTTAATAATCTAATTTTAACTCATATTCCAATAAATAGTTATTTAAAAAAAAACCACACCTAACTTGGCACTAGTTATTATTACTGTTCATACACGGAACCCCTCGCGATCGTGAAACAACCAAAATATTAGTTGTTTTTCTGAATTTGATTGGTTAAAATTTGGTACAACTAATCGAATGTTGTTTTTTCTAAACTGTCATTTTTGTTTTTCGAATCAACAGAAACGATGGTTGAAATAACAAAAATTTTGGTTGAAAAAAAAATGCTGTCAGTTAGTCAAGACACACACCTTTCAATTTCAATAAAGATTTTAATTACAACAAACGACCTTGTTTTTGATTTAACAGTTATGTGTGTTGAAAAATAAATCGGTTTTAGTTGTTTTAGATATTACGATTAGTTATTTCAACGTAAGCAAAATTATTGATTGTGAATGACAATAAAATATTCCTTATTGATATACGTTCTTATTTTTTAAATGAAAATTCGGTATGTTAGGATATATAAAAAATATGTTATATTTAATATAAATAATATACTCTCTTTTAGTAGTGCTGGTGTCAACGAAAAGTTCCAATTGTGACCACTATATTACTTACGAACAAAAGGTCGAACCGACTGCACTGATTTTTATTGTTTGAGCCAGATTATATGAATGAATATTAAACATTTTCAATTTAATCACTTTGTTCATACAATTTTGGTACATGACTTGAAGATAACATGATGCTCATTCATTAACATGCATTTCACGATGGAGAATCAAGTTGATTTTGAGACCAAAATTCAAACGCATACAATTCCCTGGGTTCTAGTTTTGGTTAAACACGTTTTGTTAATTGCAATATCTCTAACGGCTATCAGTTCTGGCTGCATAGCACTACTTTAAATCAATCGTTTCTTCTTGTAACACCAGAGCAGTAAAGATGTAGATAATTTATCATCACATCAATATTCTGACAACTTAGATATGATGATAAACATTAATTTACTATCATTCAAAAGTTACTCTTCACGAGTTTTACAAACGTATAATAAGCGAATTTCGTTTGCATGAAAATGTTTAAGAAACGCGTTTGAATTTCAACTAAAGTAATGGTTGATTTTCCATTGCGATTTTTGTTTTGCTTTGTGCTGTTTTTGACATTAGACAGCATTAACAACAACATATTTTTCAACTACTTCAATATGTGCAAATCAAATAGCAAATTGGTTGAATCAACTAATTATTAGTTAAAACAACAACTGCAAAAATCAAAAATTGCAAGATCGTAATTTTTTGATTCGAGGGTTTTCCGTGTAAGAAGCAGATCAAGTGAACTTACCATGAACGGTGCATCCAGCCAGCGAGTTTTTCTATCGAAAAACCTTTCTTTGCTGCCTTTGTACTCCACCAGAGCGTTTTAAATGTTTTCACCCATAATTTCAAACTACGATTTTTCCAAGGGAAGCGTCGCTTAGCACAAACTATATTGTGCCTCTAAAAAAACATGGGATATACTGTGAGTCTAAGTATGCCACTCTGTGCCCCATGAAACAGCTACTTGTCACAACTGAGCTCTTTGTGTGCCGCAACTGTGCAACTGTACGAAAACGAAAGTGTCAATATTTATAAATGCATCAACGCATTGTGTTAATGTGTGAATGGCATATTGTTCTAAGCGTCCTCCCCTTGGATTTATCACGTCTTCACTAGCTGTTAAGTTTTGGTTTAAATAGGCTAGCACATTCTCGCTGTCCCGATTTTGTTTAAATAAACTTCAACGAGCTCTCGATTGGAAAACATTTTGAATCAATTAAAATCCAAAGTGAGAATGACAGAAAGAATAAACGTGTTATGCAAGCAAGGGACACGAAAAGCTCAGTTTGGAATGACGTAACAAAAAACTAAAATGTGAAGTGCATATCATATCAGCATGTAAGTGAGTAATATTTCACCATTTCTCAAGAATTACTAAAGGAATTAGTGATATCAATAATTTATATTTTAGAGATTTTGAACTCGGTTTGAAGATTTTCTTTCAAATCGCTATCCAGTTTGTATTTTCGAGGGGGGTTTTGACAATCAAGTTATTGAAATCAATATAATATCAATTTCTAACTTAAATTTAATAATCTTAGATGGCTGAAACGATTTACACATTGTATTTTTGATTTTTTCGGTCTTGTCCTTTACACAATCCCAAAATTTATTGCATTCGAGTAATCCGCCTTATAATTGTACCGTTACAATTATGCAAATGACGCATTGACAGTTAGCAAAACTCACACAATCAGTCAACTGGTACGATCGATATTCGAAAGTGTGGAAAAAGTATGTCAGCGTTATTCGTATTCATCTCATCCAGTTATGTCCCTGACATTACTCGTCCAACCTTGAAGAAATTTCTTTAATAGGTTTTCCTTCTTGAACCATTAAAATATTTCCAAACAACGAAGCTTCTGTTTTTCTTAACTGAGTGCGTAAATCTACAAAAACAGCTATAACATTGTTATAGTTTACTTTTATTTATTAAACGTTATTGTATATATGGTTGAATATGTTTGTCGCAAATAAGTCATGCTTTAGTATAGATGCCCCATTACAATTCGGAAAGCGATGCAATAAAAGTTGTGAAATTCACACAATCAATCAACTAATACGAACGATTATTAATGTTCAGAAGTATGAAAGAAGCATGTCAGTTTTATTTGTACTCATTGTCCTTCAGTTAGGTCTCTGGCATTACTCACCCGCTTTTTGCCTTTCTCATCTAGAAAGGCTATGCAATCGCTGTGAAAATCGACTTGTCAACCGTAGCCCGAATGTCATATACCATTCGACTCAGTTCGTCGAGATCACAAAATGTATGTGTGTAAGTGACAAATAATGACACTCAATTGTCTCAGAGATTGCGGAACCGATTTTAACAAACTTAGATTCGAATAAAAGGACTTATGGTCCCATAGTCTGCTATTGAATTTCATCCTGATCTGACTTCCGATTCCGGAATTACAAGGGAATATTTGCAAGTTTATGAAAAAATGCGCACTCAATTTTCTCGGAAATTTCTTAACCGATTTTCATAAAATAGAATGCAAATGAAAGGTCTTTGAATTTTTCAAAAAGTCCCCGAACCGTTGATCTGGATCCGAATTCCTGTTTCGGTATTACAACGCAATAAGTGGAAAATTCTTAATTTCGTGAGTATTTTTTCACAACTGATGGCAAATTTTTATGAAACTTACTGCTGAATTTATGTAGTTGGCAGATCTGGTTAGTGAGTTAGTGACTATTAGTTCACGGTTTCCGGTTCCGAAAGCACCGATAATAGTGAGGAAAAAAATCCAAAAACGGAGGTAATTTTGATTTCTCAGCATCGCACAGTGGTCCCAATTATATTACAAACGGGTTTTTTTTTGGCTTTAAAAATGCCCTACTCTTCACTATACGGGGCCGGGTGTCAATTAAAAGTTTCAAAAATAGCCGCGTAACCTTTTTGTGTCATAATTTTGAACGTTAATAACTCGGTCATTTGTTGATAGATTGGTATAATTTAACAACCAATCGATTCGGAAACTTTTAACTTAATCATATATGGCAACGTCGTTTCAGTATTTCAATAACAAACTATTGAAAAAATGGTTAGAATCGACCTATGTTTTCATCCACCAATCCCAGTTGTACAAAATGACGTCAACTTCTTGTTCGGCATGGGAGGTTTTACGTCATGCATAAAAAACACCGTATCGTTCTGCGTAGTATGACGAGAAATCTATAAATATATGCTGCACAATATTTCTTTGACTAGTTGATGTTTGACTGTGAATGAAACAAGTAGCTCGTCCAGTGAGCTGATGACTGGATTGTATATGCGTCCACTTGCTGAATTGTCGCTTTTGCATTATGTGTTGGTGAAATTTCCTGTTGTCTGTGCAACACCGTGTTCGCTTGAGTATCTAATATATCATCTAGCTATTGAAGAACCGAATCAGCGTGGTTACCGATTCTTTCGAAATATCCCATGTATTCAGCAAATTTTTGGTCGATTTTACCATTAAAAATGCCTTACACTTCGCTTCCCGAGGCTGGGTGTCAATTTAAAACATGCAAAACTAATCGCGTAACATTTTTCTGTCATAATTTACCCGCTTATAACTCAGTCATTTGTTGATGGATTTATATAATTCAAAAACTAATCGATTCGGAAACATTTAACTTAAACTTATGAGATAACGTCTTTTGAATATTTCAATTGCATGCCATTTAGATTTAGGCCAATTTAGAATTATCGGCGATAGATTCTTTGGATCTTATTTGCAGCGCTTGTTCCTTGATGATTTGTTAATGGATTTTCCTAATTTAAATGATTATTCAAAGCTTCAATATTGTAAGCTTAAAAATGTTTTAATATGTCAACGGATCGGTTTGCATACTTAAATCTCCATTTCCATACGAACAAAACGTGACAATGTGACTGAACAAGTTGTTGTCCCACCAGGAATTAAACGCTTCAAAAGATTCAAAATTAAATTCTGAAACTTATCTAAAAGCGGTCTCCTCGGTTTAGTAGTATAAATGAGTTCCACAGGCTCACACATACAGCACAATTAGATTCAATATCATATAGTATCAAAGATAAACTAAAGGTAAGTTTACCTGCGATTTTACATGTATCGTTTGAATAGCAACCCTCGTAGAATTTGGTTAACCACCAGTTTCAGTTCAATTATTATTTGTTTCAAAACAATAAGCGTCTGATGGCTACACGCGTTGTAACAATGAAAATGTTCATTCATGTGTTAATAACATCAAGTTACAATATGAACAAAATTTCGGAATTTTTTTGCGTATCCATTCCATATATTCCTAATATGCCAAAGCGAAAATCAATGTAAGTAACTAAATATTTTATGCGGACTGTTTCACATTTTTCTTCCTCGTATTGTTGCCATATTATTTACCGGCACTTTCCGAAGATTATCGACGATTTTGAAGAAGGATTAATAAAATTACACTATTACTGAGTTTACTGGTACAACATTTTTCGTCAAAATAAATAAAATCTTCTCTTGGATCGATTAACTGTTTATAAAATTGATAAGTTTGTACGTTTTTCGAAGATTATTATCATAAAATAAAACAGTTTCATTTGTTCAATCTTTAGGTTGTTTGTATCTTAAATTGAGCTTTCAAGTAACTTTGAATTCTAGTTAAAGGACGTTATTCAAAATCTTAACAATGCAAAAAATTGTGGAAAGGTATCAAAATCGAATATAATTAATTGTCAAGAAAGAATCTAATTGTCAATTTTATCATTCGCTAACAATCTAAGCGCTTAAACTAGAGCAAGTTTGTTATTAGTCAATTGAAAAAGTTTTTAGTTTAGTGTATCATCATCATTATCATCTTTATTTTTGTATTTATTATGAAGACGCTAGAAACGTTCCATTTTTAATGTTGTTGTGCTCGGTCGTGTCTTGAATACAACCAGTTAATTATAGGAATTTCCAAATGTTCTACAATTATATTTTAATTATCAAAATACATCCATATTTTTAAGTTCAAATACTTAAAAGTTTTTCGAACATTCAATTACAAAATACTACAAATATCAATCTCTCTTTAAACATGATCTACGATTTTTCTAAAGGCGTGAATTCTTTATCTAGTATTGTATACAATATAATTTTTTTAACTCACTTGTTGGTGGATTAATGACAACTTTGATTATATTAAAAGAAGCGGACTATATCAAAGAGAAATTCATTTGAAGACATGAAAGTTCCAAAATCAACCCCTGGAGCACAAATAAAAAACGCGTGTTTTCACATGATTGGGGCCACTGTGCAACGGTTTAACCGATTTTCACAAAACTCAATTCAAATTAAAGCTCTCGTTGTCCTAAAAAATACTGTGCAATTTCATATAGATTCAACTTCCGGTTCCGAAATTATATGATGATGAGTGCCCAAACTTTCAAACGGTCATACAAAATGACGATGTAAAACCAGTACGCATCGGTACGTGCTTGTACAGAAGAAGAAAACACCCCCCGCAATGCCTTTGCGAACGAAGCACGCAGCGTGCATTGTTCAATTTCGTGTAGCGTGCAGGGTTGCTACATATTTTTCAGGAGAAAAATCTGTAAATCTATTTCGTGGGATCAACATCCTGCATATGAAGATGATAAGAAAATGAAACACAACATAATGAAAAAGTCATTGATTCGAATCTGAAAATGACAGCTACTTTTTTGTTTAGAGGAAGCGTTTATTGTAATGTAATAGACAATAAACCGGTTCAAATTGAACTGCCGAGTTTTCCATTAAGCAGTTCAATTTGAACTGCTATGCACTGATGAGTCAAATACGAAACGTAATGTTGTGACGTTATGAAGAAACTAAATAAATGAGAAACTCACAGAAAAGATTTTTTTTTTGGAAAAAGATACGCTCAGAGACAGGACTCGAGTGTTTTTATGCATTCCTTGCATACGAGCTACCATTTCGCCACCTTGAACCTTGTGATAGACATAGCTCTAAAACACGGTTAGGCATGATAGAACGTACATCGAACATGGTCTACATCCTGTAATTTGGAACGATAATGCAAAAAGGAATAAAATTCTTCTAGATTTGGCTCAAATTTGATTTAATTTGTAATTTCTACATTAGCTACTTAACATAAACGAATCGACTTCGGCTCCCGGTTCCAGAAGTACCGGAAATAGTGGCCAAAAACTCTAAAACGAAACTCACCTAATATTCTCAATCGATTATCGCAAACTTAGGCTCAGATGAAAGATCCTATAGTATCATAGGTTGCTTCTGAATTCAATCCGGATCCGATTTCCGGTTTCGGAACTATAGGCTAAAGTATATTCAAATGTTCAAACCGTCATTTAGTGCGACGATGCAAAATATACAAAAATTCTGATTAATTTGACTTAACTGTTTACAAATTGAAAAGGTTAGGTTAGTTTTGTACACAAAGAAGGCTTCTTATTTTATTCAAGTTCAAGTAAATGTTCGTGACAGAATCTTCTAGTAAAATTTTAGTATTCCATCTCCCCATTCGATGAAATCGACGTGTGGCCGCCTGTGAATCGAAATAATTAAATTCAATTGTTGAAACCTCCAGCTATCCGAGTGTTTATTATTGACCATTCTGGCGGAGAATATTCTCGATACCAAACACAGACCGCCCCCATTGCTATCATAAATAATCCAGCTGGTCTAGCTTGGGCTATGAAATTTCAATTTTTGTGATTTATGCCAATTAGCAATTCGTGATGATTGGAATAAATTCGACTGCCAATCGTTTCAGCTCCGAACGAACGATGACACAGTACCGCCATTTATTGTAATCGCTTTCGAATTCATTGACTTCGATCGAATTTTGAAAAGTGCCGGCTCACCAAACAAATAATCTGCAGTTGGAAAACAACCAGTAAACTGCTGTCAGAAGTGGTTCGAAATATTATTTCGATTGTTATTCAGAATACCGAATAGGTCGACATTCATGAAAAATCTCGATACCAAGTTATCATTCCACCAAGTCAAGCAATCCATCCGGACTGCTCCTGGTTCAAAGCTTTTCAAAACCGGACAAACAATAGAACCAGGTTGAGCAAATCATTTTTCCGAGAATCGCATATTCATACCGGACCGAACAAAGGCAGAGAATATTAGCATAAACATTAGTTCTAAATAATAAGCCAGCATCGCGAGGACCGTCCCCTTTTGGTACCCTTTCACCATTACCAGTTGGCAAAACTTTGCTTGGGAAGTGAAACTACAAAAGCAACTCAACAATAACAACTAAACGGGAAGGGAATTGTCGAGCCAAAAACAGCGGGCCGTTTAGGATTTACGTTTCTAATCGCTTTCATTTCATTTCGGCACGCTGGATGGCAGGACGGTGGTGTTAAGCGCGCCTGCGGGTCACTCATTTCCAAGTGGTCGTTTTTTTTTGTTCTCGAATTGTGCAACCACATTGTAGAATGCCTTTCCCTCTAAGCCTCACTCCAAGTCGATAGGAGAATGCGGATTCCAGCGATATCTGCTGCAACTGAAAAGCGCGCTGGAAACCACAGATATTTTGAATAATGTTACGGAGCTTGTGGGCTGATGACAAAATGCGAACGACATAATGGGATTTATTCTGCTGTATGAAATTAATTGTGGTGATGCTGGTATTGGGAGGGGGAGGGAGGTTTCTAGCTTCGCATGAGGTCAGTTATGAGAAAAGGACAATCAGTGCTCCGAGATGATAATGTACGGTTGCACGAATTCAGCATTACGTTCCACCTAATCGTCTCTTCTTTCGAATCGATTTTGACAAACCAAATGACTAACTGCCGACCACCATGCGTCCCCATCGTGTTTGCCCCGGTGGAGGCGCATGGTTATTCAGACATACAATACAAAAGTTGTCAAAATTCAATTCTCGGCACGTGTTCTAGAGTACTAAAAAAAAGTGTGAACAAAACAATTCTCAAACGCCTTTGAACGGAAAATACTTTCAGGGATTAAAAAGAAACATTCCAACCGTCATTAGCTTAAAAACATTAATTCTCAAAGTAGTAAATGTCGCCAACTTCTGAGCAAGTTTGTGTTCAGCCTTTCTATAGGCAAATCACTTGTTATCCGCTATCAAAATAACTATGATTGTAACAGCCTTCCTCATACTAAATCGCATCATAAACAAAGCTTAAGCCCCGTAGCTGCTGTTGTCACAAAGCCTGCCTATTCACTGGATAGAACCAGTTGTCCGAGTTAGCGAAAATTCGTGCAACCTTGAACCGGGATCGGGAGGAAAATCGATTCCCATTCGTGGCACCGCTGGCCGACTGGGACTGGGTAAACGAAATCCGTGAGATTCTAATATTTACAACCGGAGCGTGTCTAAAAACACGTAAGTCCATCTCAACTGACCGTTTCCGAAGCACGACTTGAACTTTCCTGTTAGTAAGGGGTTAAGTGATTTTCCGAGTATGGCTTAGCGCTTGGCTCCTCGGGAAATGAAATAGATGTTTTAAACTACGTACCAATAGTTCGCTTGATTGGATTTGTTTCGGAGAATTGAATCGGTCCGTTGTTTTATGTTGCTTTTTCTCAGTTTTGGCAAAACTTTTGATTGAAGCTTGCAACCAATCGTGACCAAATGGAATCATGTTTTCTGTTTCAAATAATAACAATTGGTCATTGATCAATAAATATCCGTGAAGCAATCAATTTCTTCGATTTTTTTTAATTTTATTTAAATGTAGCATTTTCCTGGACGGTTTTTTCTCATCGATTTGGATATGTAGATTAAATATGAATTGATCAAGTCATCGGCAACATCAAAAACAATTTCTTTTATATGCACTTCATAAATTAAACTGGACAGCATTTCCTTTACCACCATATGAAGCACGCTGCATGCTCATCAATTCAAACACAAACGCCGCGACCTTGTAATGCTTTATTTTATCAGCGACATTATTTCTCAACGCATTCAATCGCCTTCTTTATTATCGCAATTAAATTTTTATACACCTAGCCGTCAATTACGAACCAGGAAATTATTTTTAGAAAGAAACACTAGAACAAATTATGCAAAATATAGCCCAATCAATCGAATAATGCGCCATTACAATCAATATTGCGAACATCTTGACCTTGGCATGTCCAAAAATGAAATGAAATTCCAGACGTAGAAATAATGCGTAATAAATAAATAAATAAATAAATTTTGAAGTAAGTTTGGTGCAGTTTTCAATCACCATTCCTAATTCTTTCGAAACCGGATTCAGATGACCGGAATAGCCGAAGTTGATTCGGTTGCCAGCCACAAAATGACCTCCAAATTGGAACAGTTTTGAACCTAGTCAAACCTAGACTTACTAATTAAACGAAATTTAACAAACGAAACGAACCTGCGTTTCTGCCACTTCTGCATATGTAAGTCAAACTAAACAGCATGAATCAGCAGTATAAAACATGTAGTACAATTATTATTATAATTATTATTATTATTATTTCTATTATTATTATTATTATTATTATTATTATTATTATTATTATTATTATTATTATTATTATTATTATTATTATTATTATTATTATTATTATTATTATTATTATTATTATTATTATTATTATTATTATTATTATTATTATTATTATTATTGACATACCTACACCACCGGCACGGTATTACAGCACTACCGGCTGTGAAAATTGCATATTTTTTTCAAATAAACTTCAATTCATTGACATTATTTTATATTTTTATATATCAATTATTTTACCCCGGTTTCACATTCTTTTATTCTTTCTTAAAAAATAGCAAAAAATTTTATCAACCGCAGCACCGTCTTTTACCAATATCACACACCAGTAGCATACATCCGTAGCCGTTTCGTTTTCTTTATAGCGTGTACGAAAAAGAACAAAGCACGCATCGCTCGTTTTGTGTTTTCTTCTTCCACGTTACACGGTATTGGATTGTCATTCTTTATACCAGTTCGAATGCTTCGACACTCATCGCCCTGTCACTGCGAAACTGGAAGTTAGATCCGGATGAAATTTCACGTCATTTTCAAAGATAATATGAGCTTTAATTCGAATTGTGAAAATCGGTTCAAGAAGCGCGGAGAAATCGAAGTGAATTCTATTTTTGGAGTTTTTCATAACCACTTTCGGTGCTTCTGGAACTTGAAAAGTAGTGCCGAATTATTTTTTTATGCCCACAAGCTAACTAGAAAAAAATATCAGACCGTTTTATGGGATTTGTACCTGTTTTTGACCATCGTTCGCGCACAAATACTAATGAAATTTGTAATTTTCCACTTATTACGCTATAGTTCCCGTACCGGAAGTCGGAAACAAATAAAATGTTTTACAAATTTTTAGGAAACTATAAGACCTAAGATTTGAATCTTAGTTTGCGAAAATCGGTTGAGCTGTTCCAGGGATAATTAAGTGCACACTTTTTCTCAAATTTACCATATAACTCCGGAACCAGAAGTCGGATCCAAATGAAATTCAATATCAAGCTAAGGGACCATAACACCTTTTATTATTATTATTAATATTTCTTAGTTTGTGAAAATTGGTTCAACCATCTCGGAAAAAAGTGAATGTATTTTTTTTCAGTTTTTTTGGTACATATCATCCTATACCTCTGGAACCGGAAGTCGGATCGGGATGATATATGAGAAAGGCAAAAATACGTGTCGAATATTTTCCAGTTCTTTACCGAAAAAAAATAGTTAGAGGAAAATTTTTGGGTGACTGATTTTGCGTAGAATGCCCCATGTATAAAAATGGATTTAAGTTTGTATGTTTGTAACGCCATAACTCTGGAACTACTGAACGGATTGCCACCAAACTTGGCACAGATAAGACATGGATCAATAAGTCCCGAGACTAAAGCAGAGATGGCGCTTGTAGTAAACCAGTAACCACGTCTTTCTAGAGTACTAACCTTAGCTTGAAACGGGTCAAAATTTTAAGTCGATCCGACCAGAAACAGCTGAGTTATCGAGGTTGGAGTAAAGTCGTTTTGTAGTTTGTTTAAAAAATGGAAAAAACCGAGTTTCGTGTTTTGATAAAACATTGTTAATGGGTAAAAACACCGTGCAAGCGAAACAATGGATTGAAAAATGTTGCTCGTTGCTTTTGATGTACAAGAGTCCGTACATCAAAAGCAACGATTTGTCGGTGGTTTGCCGAGTTTAAACGTGGCCGTACCGACACAAATGACGCGGAACGCTCGGGTAGACCTGTGGAAGCCGTTACACCGGAAAATGTGAGTGAAGTGACAAAAATTATAATGAAAGATCGTAAAGTGAAGCTCCGTGAGATTACTGAGATGGCACAGATATCATATGGAAGTGTATTTACTATCCTTCATGCAAAATTGAGCATGAAAAAGGTTTTTTCCAAGTGGGTGCCGCGATTGCTTTCGATGGAACAAAATGCACCCTGCCAAAAGTCGATGAAAACAATGGCGAAATTGAACGAATTGGGCTTCCCCACACCCCATACTCGCCAGTTTTAGCCCCCAGTGACTACTGGCTCTTTGCTGATCTTAAAAAATGCTCCAGGGAAAAAGATTTGGCTCAAATGAAGAGGTCATCGCTGAAACTGAAGCTTATTTTGAAGCGAAAAATAATTTTTTTATAAACATGGTATTGAAAAATTGGAAAAACGTTGGAACCATTGTATCACCCTAAGAGGTGATTATGTTGATGAATAAAAAAAAATTTGGCAAAAAAAATGTTGTTTCCATTGTTAGTCTCGGGACTTATTGATCCATGTGTTACTTCTTGAATTTCAGAGATTGAGGGGTAAGGAACGTAGTAAGTGTCCTCAACAGGGGGTAGTCATGGAAAAAATTGTCTAATTTGACGAGAATTGATACTTTTTCAAGACCATAGACACATTTTGCATATATTAAATATGTTTATATGGGGGGTGGATGTGGCAAGTACCCTTAAAAAGGGGGGTATAATGTTTTTAACGACATAACTCCGAAACTACTGAACGGATTGCCATCAAACTTTGCACATGTTCTTCTTGCTCTTCAGAAATGTTTACAAGAATATTTTTATAGGGGGAGAGAACGTAGCAAATATCCTTAAGGGGGTCGTTAAAAAAATATCTAATTTGAAGAGAATCGGTACTTTTTGAAGACCATAGATACTTTTTGCACAACTTAGATATGATTATAAAGATATTCGTGGAGGAAGGGTGTAGTAAGGGCCTCTAAAAAAGGGAAGTGAAATGATCGTAACGGCATAACTCCGGAACTACTGCACGAATTGCTATAAAACTTGGCACAGGTATTTCAGAAACTATAAAGGTATTTTTATAGGAAAGGAAGCGTAGCGAGCGAAGCGCATGATAACAAGGGGGGGGGGTCATGAAAAAATTCATAAAATTTGACGAGAATCGAGAATTTTTGAAGACCATGCAATCATTTTCCATACCTTAGATAGGATTATATGAGGGATGGATGTAGCAAGTGCCTTAAAAAAGGGGGATGTAATGTTTGTAATGGCATCACTCCAGAACTACTGAACGGATTGCTATTTTATTTAGAACAGCTACTTCTTGCTCTTCAGAGATGATGATTAGGACATTTTCAGGGGGGAGGGAGTCAATGACGAAATTTATTTAATTTGATGAGAATCGAAATTTAAACTAGAAGGAGGGATTTTTGAAAATAAATTTTCATCTTCCATTTTTTGAAAAACAAAATAGTGGTAAGAATTTCAAAGTTGTGCTAGATAGTATTGCTGTTTTTAATTTGAATGCAACGCATTTTTCTTTAAATAAACTCAAAAGATCTGGTTCCATTTTGCCAGGGAATTCTAAGAATTAAAGGAAAATAATCTTTATCTCCCTATGAACTGGCGTGTATGTAAGTCTCAGCACAACTAAACGAATCGCCACCAAGTTTGGCACATGTACCAAACGAGGGAATCGATATTTTTTGAAGAACACAAATACTTTCTACACTACTCAGGGTAATCATGGAAGAGATCTGTAGTAAGTTCACTAATAAAAGAAGATTTCAATGTTAAATTTATTCTATGAGATTCTTGACTAATACAGACACTAATTTCACATCAAAATAGATTATAAGGCTATTATGAGGGATTCATTCATTATCGGATGGAAAATCTTGAGTTATTACGTGGAAAAAATAATGTCATAAGAGTTTTCATAACGAAAAGGGAGTCGCAATTGTTTATAGCCACGGAAGCTTAAGATATTGTAGATCAAATGTGACAAGGAACGTTAATTAAAGTACGTTACAAGCACATATACATATGGAACTCAGAGGTTACTAAGAAGGTATTTATAAAGAGAAAGATGTTCCTAACAAAAGGGTTCAAATATAAAACTGACCTGGTTTGTCGAGAATACCGTGAAAATTATAATAATAGTGAGATCTGAGATGGGACACTGATCATTCGCAATCTGATCATGAAAGGAGTGTTGTTCAATCGGGTTGTTGTCTAAGTTGTGTTTCATTACAATCAGAGTATCAATGGGCAGGACAATTTCTAGAATCTTTTTCTGCCTTGCCCTCACGAAACATTTCCGAACATCGCCGGGTAATTCAGCTAGTTTGCAATACCTGACAGCAGTATCTGATGATGTACGATAAAAGCGAATCGAAAATTCTGGGAGAAAGGTTTCGATTTGGCAAGCCATTTGTTCCAGTGACTATAAGCGTTCTTCAGCATGTCAATAAAGATGGAACTGAAACAAACTCTGTTGACAGATTTAATGAATTCATGAATTTGTTCGTAAATAAATATTTTGCTTCAAAAAACAGATTTACTTATGATCACTTGTGATGAAATAAGTAATTTTTTTTTATTCAATAATATAATATAATATTAAGGCACACTGCTTAAGCTCTAAGATGCCAAGGGTAGTGAAATAAGTAATGTTTTTTTTAATACTAAAGGTACGCAGTGATCTTTAATGAGTAACAGTTCATATTTTTCGATGCTTTTCACTACTTTTTTTAATGCTGGAACAGAACGTAGTTCAAAATTGTATGCAAGAAATTCCACACGAGAACATCCTGCAAACCTATGTAAGGTCTTTTTTGTAACAACGAGTTTTTTCAGCAGATTTTTTTTGCGCTTTGGAAAAGTAAATATTCACCTTGAAAAGAAATTCCGAGTAGGGATTAAGTCTGTCGATTCTTCTCATACCATACCATACTAATAGCCGCAAACATTACCTGGTAATTGAAGAAAGGTATTATTTCAATCGGCTTTACAAGTTTCACTAGTAAATTCACTTAAAAAAAACAACCGTCGCCGCAGGTATTCGAAAGAGAATAAAACCCATAAACGGCTACCGGTCGTCACTGGTTGCACACAGAAAAAAATGCCACAAACACCGATGCACTTTTAGATCTGAGTCTTATTCTCTTTCCCTTGGCCCTTCAATCCAAGAACCCGCGGCGATAGTTGAGCGAGCGGAAAGGGATAAAAGGAGCAATAAATACAATTCTTTCTTTCCAGTGAACGTAGCGATACATTCGGAAAATCCGAGTTGATGACTAACGAACGGACTGGAAGATGCTGTTGTTTCAGTTCGTTCCAATATTCCTACGGTACGGATATTCCACTCTAAATCGCTTTGATCCGGCATTGTTAAAACGAGATACAGCAGGGTTGAACGGGACGTTCTTTGCCAATCGTGATTATTTGCCATGAACCAGCATATGTAAAACTAGTTCAACAGTTTGTACAGGCTAGGGATGCAATCAGCTAGTTAAATCCTAACAGTTGAACGACTTTAACCCTGTCGAATTTTCCATTTCCCTTTCATTGCTGAAAGGGCATCAATCGATTCAATCTCTCTCTCTCTCTCTCTACTGTTCTTCGAATAAAAGTATCCGGATTTAACTTACAGCTACTTGATGTCCACATTCGAAAGCAAATGTTTGCTTTGAATATTCATTCAAGAGTTTCCTTATTCTTTACTTGAGATATACAGCTTGAGATAATCTTTCCTTTCAATTGTTCATTGATCCGAATCGAAGAATAGCGACATCAATTTTGAACTTCCGAACACAGGTATTATTAGGCCCAATCAGGCACGAGTTTGACGTATGGAATGATAAAGCTAATGAAAATGTTTTAATTAATTTCTTCAAAATGACAAAGTAACGATAAAAATGGAAAAAAAAATTACTACTATATATCAAACTTTAAAGCACCGCTAAAACGTCCTTGGAGATCACCTGAATGTTGGTCGCAACATACCGTTCCATGACCTTTCTTCCGCCATGGCATGATGCCAAATCCAACCATAAAAGAACGCAAAAATGATTTGGTTTATAAAAACCTGTTCTTATCAACCTAGTGGTGTAATGATGCCTTTCTCATAAATAATACTGTGGTATTCTATTCAAAATGTTTCTCTTCGATTTTTGAAAGAAACCAAGGGATTTGTACATTAACTAGTATAACCTACAGAATGAAACAGTGCTTTGCTCGCGTAGGGCATCCTTAAGAAAACGAAGTGGGTTCACTATTATATGTACTTCCAGCACCGGAACCCGAAAACCGGTATAATTGAAGTCGGTTCGTACGGCCACCAACTAATATGACGTACAAACTCTACTAGTTTTTATTCAAATTTTGGAGATTCTATACGATTTGTTTTTGTTGTATCCGAAAATATGCAGTAATTTTTTTGTAGGACCATAAGACCTTCCATTTTACGCTAAGATTGGTAATAACGGCCTTACTAGGTTAAACACTTTTTCGCCGGCTTAAGGGGCGGGTAGGGTTTAACACTTTTGAAAAGTCATTTATTATTTTCTTTATATTTCCTTATAGCAAAACATTTCAAGAATTTTCTGTGAAATTTTCAAGCCTATTGGAACGAAACTCCGGAAGTTATGGACCTTTATTTATGGCTATCTCATTCTACGAAGAAGCAAGAGCTCGGTGCACAGGCCCAAGATTTCTACTTCGATTGATTTCAAAACACGAAAAAATATGATTTTTTGAAAATGTTAGACCCTGCGGGCTCCCTCGGATTAATTAATTGTTTTCATTGATTTTATAGACAAAAAATTTAAAACGCGTTTTCCGCGAAAGCAGGTTCTGAAAGTCCGTGTCCATCGTCATTCAGAAACTACTGAATCAATTTTATTCAAATTTCGCACACACTTTCTAGACATGAAAAACCAGACTCCAACGTTTTTCTTTTCGTTGTTTGTTACTTTGGGGAGGTTTAACAGCTACAAAATGGCGGATTTTTTCGTGAAAAATCGTAGTTTCCACTTTAAACAACCACCAAAAATTTATAAAATTAAAAAAATCAAACAGAAACGTTGGGGTCTAGAAAAACTTCTACTTCAACTATGCGGTGTTAATTTGTTTACTTCTGATTAGTCTACGCTGAGATACAGTGGACACCGTAAATCATGATTTTTAAGAAGCGTTATCAACAATACCTCTTCACCGACTTATTTCTCAATAACAAAATGTTTTTCGAATGATGCTTTTTATCATGCAAAACATATGAATTTATTTTTTTGAACGATAATTCTGGAAAAAATCGCAAAAATGGTGATTTTTTTCATCGTGTAGTCCCTACCCTGTACAATATTTAACACACTTTACTCTATAACTCCGGAACCGGAAGTCGGATTGGGATGAAATTGAGGAATCCCGTATGGGATCTTGAGACCTTTCATTTGAATCTAGGTTTGTCAAAATAGGTGCAGCCATCGCCGAGAAAACCTAGTGAGATTATTTGACACACACAGAGAGAGAGAGAGAGAGAGAGAAGGATTGCTCAGCTCGATGAATTGAGTCGAATGGTTTATGACACTTTCTTACTAGAATTCGATGCAAGTTTTATGTTGGACATCTTGAATAACAGTTTCTGGAACCGGAATTTGAAGTCGGTCGCAGTTGCAGTATGTTTTTGGCGGTCAAATGGCTAGGCCTACAAATTGCAATAGTTTAACAATCGAGTTTCACCAGTTGCTGTCCACAGATCGATGACATACGTTTTGATTCCGAAGGGAAGTGATGAATCCATGTTTCATCCATTGTCACATATCAATGCCAAATCAATCCGGTTTGTTGCGTTCAAACATGACCTAACACTGCTCAGAATCAACAATACGTTTTCGTTTTCGGTCAACAGTAAGCAAACACGGCACCCACTTTGAACAGAGCGTTCTCATAGTCAAATGTTCATGCAATATAAAGTCAACACGTTCTTTTGATATTTTTACGATGTCAGCTAACTCACGCAACTGCACTTTTCGATCATTCAAAATGTTTTTGTGGATTTTTTTTAATGTTTTCTGGTGTTACCGTCTCCTTGGGACGTCCACTGCGTTCTGCATCATCGGTGTTGTCATAACATCTTCCAAGCCATTGCTTCGCTTGAACGATATTTTTTCCCATCAAGAAGCAGTGTAAAATTAAAACATGAAATCCATTGTTCTGAAAATATCAAAACTAGCGAAGCTCTTAGCACAATGACTCACAAACTGATGAATGGAATTTTTAACAGTCTTTTAAAGGTTAGTATTAACAGAAAAAGTGACTGCAATAAAACTAGCGCCATCTATGTGTTAGGCCCGGGACTTTTTAGCCCGTGTGTTAGCAACTGCAATCAATGTGCAGTAAGATGCTTCTAATGCAATGAGCACAAAACTGCGAACAGCAGTTAGAAGAAAACTACAACGATCAGCCCGATGGGGTTGTTCGAGCCATTGATGTGGAACAAGGCAACAAAAATTTTGTAATGACCTACAATCAAACAGTTCAACCAATCGTCACACTTTTGAATCCGCAATTGCACGAGAGTCTTTCTATGTCGTTTTCGTTTTTAAATTGCACTACACCGGCGTAGCAAAAGCTGCACTGAAACCGTTCGTTTTTATCAATTGCACTATACCAGTGCTACACTTAGATTGATCTTGATTCGGAACCAACACCGAACATTGTTTGTTTTATAACCGACGAAATTACACCAATATCCCAAATGTATGCAATTAAATTTTGTACATACTTGCGATATGATGTTGATATTTAAGCATCTCTTCACCAAGCTTGTGTTCAAGTTTTGTATGCAAGCAGTTATTTTTATAGTGTTCTGCGATTTCGGTTGAAGCGATAAACTTCTTCTTATTATCAATTGAGTTCATCTAATATAAATTAGAAATTAATCTTAAGTACTTAAAATTTATCCAGGGGTAATTGTCAATTTCTCATGAGGAAACGACATAGCATGGAATTTCATCCGAGCTTGCATGACACAAGATCCGAGCATACCAATTAAAGCTGCAAATCGTTATATGGCACTTTTTGTCTTGTTGTCTAGCAACAACCTACCTCTAGCATGCTACGCGTAGGACTGAAACGTTAGGTATAATTTCGCTTCTATTTATAGATTCGCGTGCTTCCAATAGCTTCGCTTTTGCATTGATCGACCAATCAGAGCGATACTTTCCCTTTGATATATCGCTCACTCCTTCAAAACCATCGTCTATGGCAGGGGAATCCGATATGCCGGAGATTTTTAGCAGACAAAATAGGACACTGCTCGCTACTAATCAAAATTTCAATCATTTTTAATTGAAAATACGTGGCTTAATACATTCAAATCGAATCTTAGAAATATTTCCAATCAAATAATGGAATAATATTTATAATTGATACAAAATATACTGAGCTGTAAGTGTTTAAAACCTGACCACATTTCTACGTGTATTTTTCAGTTTCTGATTTGCACCCCTACATAGCAAATAAAGATGTGTTTCACATCAAAATGGAAACCACCCACAACCGACGTTGCGGAAATGAATGATAAGATGAGCCACGAACAAAATGATCCTCAATCATCGCAAATTACTTTAAAAAACGCCTCAATCGGACACGTATAGCTTGCATGCATGTAGGCCTAAATAAAAATTATTATTAAACAAGTTTCACTGACTTCCATAATTTATTTCTAGGTTTACCTATTTTCCATGAGTACGACATTGATATGACAGGTGTAGACATCACCAAGTAACGAACACTTTAAACAAACTACACACATAGTGTGAAGTTCCGTGAAATTTAGATAATATATTCGGAAACGATGTTTTCGAAGTTCGTCCAATAGATCAAACGAATTAAGCTCTTCCAGTGGTCTCTATTGAATTTCAACTCAATGAAAACGCAACCAATACTAACCGTACTCTGTGGAAGCGTCGAGAATAACCGAGTCGTCCGAACTCCTATCCGGCACCTATCCTACAAAAAGGGACAGCACGCTCGCCACGTCGCAATTAATCACGGACCGGCAGAACCGCCGGGCCCATCCACACTGGACACTATCACGAGTACCGGAAAGTTTAAAATTAATTGGATCCCGATGAGGGTTGCGTAATGAAACTGAAAATGCTAATTTTCTGAGCATGAATTACAAATCCCGGCAAGTGCCGGCTGCGTGTGGGTTTCTAATTGGTCAACTTTCCCGCCGTACGCTGGTTAGCATGCATTTGATTACGATGTAATCACTTGTCGATCGCTCCGTGATTTGGAGTCTATGAAAAAATAATTGAATTTTTTTTCGGTTTCAGGCCAATCTAGTTTTATTTTTTTCTTTTGAGGTAGCCAAATGTGGCATCAAATTTTCCGACCAATTTTCATGTCCTATAAATTCAAAAGTTTATCTTTTTTTTCAAACAGTAATGTACAGTGGCTCATTGGGTGGCCAAAACCCCGAAAATTGTTTTGCATTGAATTTGGTCGTGTCATTCTTTCAATTTATGTTTTCTCATGAGATCGTTTCAAAGAAGTCACTTATAATTTCACATCAAGATTGTAATGAGTGTTGAAACTCTGAAAAGGCAAACGATCCAGTAACCATATTTTAAACCTTTCGAAATTGGCCATGGTGCGGTAGGCCGTTAAACCAAGCCGGCAACCAACCGTGAAAAAAATGTACATGCCGCAGCTATTCGAGGCCAAAGACTGCGAATGAACTCTCATAATCTCCGCGGTAGATAGCGAGTTTATTCAGTTCAATTCGATTATTTTATAGACTTTATTACGAGTCGCTTGTTCTGCCGGTACTGTCTGAGACTGTCAGTGTGCTATCTGTGCTACCATCGAATGATTCTCCCCCGCCCGCGCACCACCGCAATTTCTCCAGGGGGTTCGGTTTTCGAAGGATGGAACAATTGCTGCGACGCGCTGTCGATTGCCGTAGGGGTTTGTTTTTTTTTTCCTCATTTTTTGGGCAACCCAGTCCGATTCGTCCGAAGGGGGGGGGGGGGGGGGGGGGGGTTGGTTCTGCGCGTGCTTCGGCAACAGTAATCTAATCTAAAAGTTTTGATTCGAATTTCTTTTTCAATTCTTCTCCCGATTTTATTCAATTTGTGCGGTGATGGGACGCGCTGAGATGGAGACCGAATCTTTCCACCTGGGTGCCCACGCCAAGAATCGTCCGTACGTACGGAGGAACGCAATTTCATCGCATGCATTGCACAGTTTCTAGAACCAAGGCAAGCACGAGTGTGGTCATGATTTCATCGGTGGTTCTTTTCTGTGTCTGTTAGCACTCCTTGTGGTACTCGAATTCAACGAAAAGCAACGGGTCTGATTTTGTGGCAGCGGATACCCACAGATACTGCAATCCCCCCTCTCCACAATTGGTTTCAAATTGAGAATTGTTCCAGATTCAATTCATAACCACCCCTGGACTTTCCATTGAATTTCAATAGTCAAGCTATTCGATATCGTAAAACATTCGGTATTTGGAATAAAATGTCCCAATATTTGGAGTGGATTCATCGGTAGCCTAAGGTTTATCGTTGAAGAAACTTTTTACTCAATTATTAATTTTACGACAAAATAGTTAGTATGAAACTAAATTACATTTGTTGAAAAACAAGAGCAGTGAGTGTCAGAGACATAACCGCGAAATTGACGTTGGACTATTTTATATGTTATTTTTATACAGATACATTTCACTTCCGCACTCTAGGATGTTATTATCTAAATCTGAAAACCGGGCCTACTGTGATTGAAGCCAATGAAATTTTTTGAAAAAAATAAGATTTGCATTAATCTTCTTAAGACGTCTGACGTTTTTGATTTGAGCAGCATATAACTTTGATTTTTTTTACTATCACCCGAAAACAAATCCCCAAGAGTGATACCGAAACACTTCTTGTCTGTATGGATGCCCGTATCGAAATGATGGTAAAAGTTCAATGCTTGGCAACATTATCAAGCGCAGCTGTACCCATCGTAAAAGTCATGGCTGGCCATGCACCGATTATTGACAAATTTCGCACCAAATCGTATTCGCATTTGGCAACAGTCTCTCAGATTTGAATGAATGAAACTTTCTAGACAAATAGACTGTATCACAAAAACCCACTTTGCATATTATGTTTCTCCAAAATTGATCTAGACTGTCTTTTGAAAAGGTTATGCAATTGCTGTGAGCTCCGGAATTACAAAGAAATATGTGTAAATTTATTGAAAAATGCGCACCGATTAACCGATTCTCACAAACTAAGAGCAAATAAAAAATTTCTAAATTCTTTAAAAAGTTTCTGAAAAGTTTGTCCAGATCCAACTTCCGGCTCCGGCATTACAGTGCGATTAGTGAAAATTTTCAATTTCATGAATTTTAAAAAAACACAAGCAATGGCGAAACGAGGTTCACATTTTCATAAAACTTACTGCTAAATTAATCTAGTTGACAGATCTTGCTAGTTAGGGAATATATAAAACTACTTTGGGACCTCGTCCTCGGTTTCCGCTTCCGAAAGCACCTAAAATAGTGCAGAAAATCTTCTAAAACGGAACTCACTTCGATTTCTCAGCAACGGTTAGGCCGTTTTTCACGAATCATGATTCAAACTAAAGCTCTCATTGTCTTTAAATATACTGTGCAATTCCATCCTGATCCGACTTACGGTTTCGAAATTATAGGGCGATGAGTATCAAAACATTCAAATCGTCATTCAAAATGACGATGCAATACAAGTACGCGACGGTACGTGTGGCTTTGTTCCGTTCGCAACGTGCTTTGTTCAATTTCGTATAGCGTGCAGGGTTGTTTTTTATTTTATTCAACATTGAAAAAAAAATTCTTCACAGAATTTTCTTGTGATGTTTTTGAAAATATAAGTAATATGAGAAAGGCATCATTACAAAAGGTATTTTCAAAAATGGGACTTTCAGTCAATTTTTCGAATAAAAATAATGAAAAATATTTTTTATCGAGCCCTACACTGATATAAATTGACCTTTAAAATTTAAAATCGTTTAACAAAAAAAAATAATTTTTTGAAGCTGATAAAATTTTGTACTCTCCAAACCATTATTTCCTTTTAACAGATAGTTTGAGCGCAATTGAAGCCATTCGCTCAAACGCTGCTGGCAAAATTAAACCGTTTTTCTTGGGCAAAATAAAACAGTGCCTGAATGACAAATTGAATATAATTATCCCAATAGTTTGGATCCCGGCTCATTGCTCCATTCCAGACAATGAAAGAACAGATCAGGAATCAGAACAAACTGGCTCAAATGGCACGTTCCCCTTGATATTTGGAGATTTGTGCCTTGCCATCAATTTGTTCTTAGCATCATTTTCCCGATATATAAGAGGGAAGGATTGAAAGGAAATGGTAAGGGTTGGACTAGGAGGATGGGAAAAAATGACGACCCAAAAACACATAAAAGCTGAAGTAAATTCTGCACCCCTAAGGGATGCTGAACAATCTGCTGAGGATCACATTTAGTGGAAGCAGAAGTAAATTCTGAACCTCTACGAGGCCCCGAACAGTCTGCTGTTAATAAAACCTCCACCCCCGAGAGGATTTAGAGATCTTACAAAAGCGACACCATTCTGCACTCCCGGAAGAATGCAGAACGATTCGCAGTATGTACGAGCAGAAGTAAATTCGGCACCCCCTAAAGGATGCCAAACAATCTGCTAAACCCTATTTAAGGTGAATACAGAAGGGATTCATTCACTCCAGGAAGAACGATGATCCCTTCTGACTATAGCTCCTTACCACATTGGGTGAGAAACGAGAGAATATCCTTCAATTTTAGCTCCGCATACACAGACTCAACCATGTATGGAGAACCAAAAACCCGGATACGTAGCTGCGTCAATGCGGGACAGTTACATATCAGATGATATGAAGTACCGTAATCGCATTGACACAAATCACACGAATAATACTCAGCACGTTGAATAGTAGCCATGTGATAATTGAGTTTGCAATGTCCAGTCAGAGCTCTGACCAGAATACTGCAATGGTGCTTGGAGAAATGCAGTTTTTCAGATTTAAATCTGGTAGAATTGACATTTTCAGATTTAAATCTGGTAGAAATGCTTTTGTCTGAGCGCAAGTTTGCAAGCTGCGCCAGTAGCTGGCATGTTTGGATGCAGCCCAAGAACGAATCTTGTGCTTTATCCAACTAGTAGAAAGTGGTAAAGCTGGTTCAGGACCAACGAAATCATTCGTTGCACCAGCTCTAGCCAACTCATCAGCCCATTCATTTCCAGTAATACCAGAATGGCCGGGTACCCTCGGCTCATTGCTCCATTCCAGACAATGAAAGAACAGATAGTTTAGTCAAACGTGGTGCTATTGAGGGTGAAATTTATGAGCGACCGATTGCTTTCAACGAGTTCCATAGCGCGTCTCGTCAAAGAACACTTGCCAGCTGGCAAGCTTCTTGAGATAAAGATGATCTGGGTCGGAAGATGCACTTCCTAAAATATCGACAAAGGCATGGTTCAAGAGGGTTGGAGGTGAGTACGGACTTCATTCGTGTGATGTCCAGACTCATGTCCAATCACTACACGTTAGATGCACATCTCCTTCGAAATGACCTTTCCGAGACTAATCATTGTGCTTGTGGCGAAGGTTATCGCGATATTGATCATGTCGTTTGGACATACGTGGAGTATCGTGATGTCAGATCTCAACTAATAAATTCTTTGCGTAGCCAAGGTAGACCATCTAATGTCCCAGTTCGACACATTCTTGCTGGTCGTGACCTTTCTTACTCGAAACTTCTTCATCATTTCATAAAGACAATTGAAGTTTCAATTTAATAATTGACCCTTTTGAGACTTAGTTCTGACTTAGTTCATCCAATAGCAAAATTTTAATAAAAATTATGTGCTGATAAAAACAAACTCGAAATAGGTTAAGAAATCAACAACAAAATGTATAGAAATTTCAGCTTATTTTATAATTTATAGCAGTTTATTTAATAAATAAGAGGAATATGTTTTAATAAACTCAAATCGTTGTGACTATGTTATATTATATTAGGATAAGAATTCTATGTAAAAGGGATAGTACGGCGAAGAAAAACTTATGTAAATTGCCTTAAGAAATAAACGTATTTATGGGAAAAAAATGTTCCACATCAACCGTTCATACATAGCAAGATAGACCATATCTAACAAAAACTATTTCTTGTACAAAATGATTTTTTTTATTCAGTGTGTTTTTATCGAAAACTAAACTAAACTAAAAGTCTTTATTATGCCCATCTTGCAATATATGGAAGGTAGACAGAAAAACATAATTATCTATGTTAAGACAAAATTTCATTCAAATAAAGAATGGTGTTTTTTAACTTGGACTTCAAAAATTTTAAGATCGAATTTTTGAGTGTAGAGCTTGATAAGAATTATTTCAGTATTTTTATTTGAAAACTAATACTCTGATTGTAGTAAAACACCACTTAGACGGCTGGCCGATTAAACGATACTCCGTATATGTCCAGATTGGTCACGGCCAGTGTCCCATCCAAGATCTCACAATAATCTATTTTGTGAAAGTAGTATCTGTATTGGTCAAGAAGTAGGTTTTTTCGTCGAATAAATTTTACATTGAACTTCCTTTTCCTTAGTGAGCTTACTACAGCTTTCTTCCATGGTAACCCTTATGACCACATCTTTTTTTTTTGTCGTGGATACGACTTACTTTACTATGGGGTGCCTTTTCAAAATTGACCCTCTGAGAGAGTGATAAGTTTTTGATCGTGAATATCTCTTGTTGTATCTAACGGATCAACATAATTTTTGCTACATGCCATCGGAAATATGATCACAATTTTATGATAAAATTTTCAGTTGTGTGACATAATCTCAAATAGTTCAAAATTCAACTTTTCTGAAATGTTTGGTATAAACGAGTATCAAAGAGCTTTCAAAATACGAGAAAGCGTTTGGCTTTCTCGTATTTTGAAAGCTCATATCTCAGTGATCTGTGGAAGGATTTATGTAATCTAACTAACATTAGAATCGAAATTTTTCAACTTAAACGTGTATAGCAAAAGCATTGAAGTATTTCAATAGTACACTATTGAAAAACCTATATCATTTGACCCATGTCAACACCAGCCAATCAGAACGCGTTCTGAGGAAGAGAACAAAATATCTGCTGCTGTACAACAAATCGTTCGAGAAAAATGTTCCGAACAGTGTCAAATATCGTAGTGAGTTCCACAATTTGGTCCTTCTGAAAGGCAGGAATGAATCCCGTACAGCATGCGGATAGTTTCTTTCAATAAATTATGCTAATCCGAAATGAAATAATCGACATTAAAATTCTGTATGCGGCTATTTTTATAGCCGTTAGGACCGCCCATTAATGAAAAAGCTACAAACGAAATCACGTAAAAAGGAAGCTCCTAACCAAAATTGGATCTGTTTGGATTCTATCGCCAATGCGAGCAGATGTATTTTGTGTCGTTTGCAAAGCTAGTTTCGCTTCCGACAAGAGCGATTACGTCACAGCTGCCAGTCATTGACATTGATGAAAAAACAACGGTGGAGAGTATTACACAAAATCAGCCGTTCTAAAGGCTCAAATGTTTTCTAAAGAACTATTAGGATTTGTTGTTCGCAAATCGAAGGTAAATATCCTCAGTTCAGTGCAAATCTAGAACAGCTTGGTTAGATTTGTGCACTTTTCGCTGTGTTAAATTCACAGTAATCGAGATCAAGTGAAACCTTCTTTGTTTTTGCGAAAAATGTTCCAGAGTTTATTGTCGTAGAGAATTACGCAATTTGACCCTTCTGAATGCTAGAAACGCTATAGCATATTGATAGTTTCGTTTAATAAATTAGGCCTATTGTATCATTGATCAACCCAGCGAATTAATGTTTTCTTTATTGGAAGATTATAATCGGTTGTAAACGCTACACCTACACCAACCATATCAGTATCGCACTCACGTACAACAGTTCAGCCTGGAATTAGATGACGGAAGTCAGCGGCATCCATCGGAATTCGAATTCAACTCATCACTCTACATCACATAAAAGGTTCTTTTCAGAGCCACCATTATTTTATTATAAAGAACTATACTGGTTATTTCATAATATTTGTATTTCAGAATGTAAAATGTAACTAATCTGTACTTTAGTTTAGGTGCATCGTTTGAAATTCTACATACAATTTCATACAATTGATCAACTAATTGATATTCGGAAGTGTTAAGGAACATGTCAGTTGTTTTCGTATTCACGACATCCAGTTATGTCTCTGACATTATTCTCCCACCTTTTTTTCTTTTTTTTTTTTTTTTTACAAGGTGAAATGCATTTACGCACGGAGTGTGGGACTCTCCACAGGACTACCCAACTGTTGATTGGAACTACCCACTAAAACACCTTGGATCTCCAACCCTACCTCCCCGGCACCACCGCTAGGTATTACTTCGGGGTGGAAGGCTATTGGTGCTCACAGCACCCTCCCCAGATTTATGCAGAATGGGGATCAGCATCCTGCTCTCGAGATATCGACCAGTTGGATGACGAGGTCGGTCCAGTGATGCCGGCTGGAGGGTAACTTCCGGTTCACTGGCGCCTCGACGACCCAAAACTGATGCTACGTCGCGGAACTACTCGACTAGTCTCCGCCAAAAGATCTAGTCTACACCGACGGAGGGTTCCCCGACGAGGGAAGTCCTCCCGAACCGACGCTTACGGTACGCGTCTACGACCCGACCGAAAGGATGCCTAAGTCGATCCAATGATTCCGGTTGGAGCGTGGCTTCCGGTTCACTGGCGCTCAGACGATCCTATCGGTATCACGCGACGATCTACTCATCTAGTCCCCGACAAAGAATCTAGACTACTCCGACGGAGATTTCCCCGGCGAAGGAGAATCTCCCGACACCGAGTCTCTTACACCACACGGGACACCCGATGGAGTGCCGAGGTCGGTCCCGCGATTCCGGTTGGAGCATGGCTTCCGGTTCGCTGGCGCCTCGACGACTCGAATCGGTGTTGTGGCGGCTACTCGACTAACCCCCGCCGAAGGATCTAGCCTACACCGACGGAGAGTTCCCCGACGAAGGAGGCCCTCCCGAAACCGACGCTTTCGATTCCCGTCATCGCCCGACCGAGAGGATGCCTGGGTCGGTCCAGTGACTCCGGTTGGAGGATAGCTTCCGGTTCACTGGCGCCCTGACGATCCTAGCGGTATTACACCACGATTTACTCGTCTAGTCCCCGACGAAGGATCTAGACTACTCCGGCGGAGATTTCCCCGGCGAAGGAGAATCTCCCGACACCGAGTCTCTTACACCACACGGGACACCCGATGGAGTGCCGAGGTCGGTCCCGCGATTCCGGTTGGAGCATGGCTTCCGGTTCGCTCGCGCCTCGACGACTCGAATCGGTGTTGTGGCGGCTACTCGACTAACCCCCGCCGAAGGATCTAGTCTACACCGACGGAGAGTTCCCCGACGAAGGAGGCCCTCCCGAAACCGACGCTTTCGATTCCCGTCAACGCCCGACCGAGAGGATGCCTGGGTCGATCCAGTGATTCCGGTTGGAGGATAGCTTCCGGTTCACTGGCGCCCCGACGATCCTAGCAGTTTTACGTACTACTCGTCTAGTCCCCGACGATGGATCTAGACTACTCCGACGAAGAGCTTCCCGACGAAGAAGGTTCTCCCGGACCGACGTTTATTCGCTGATCCCTCTTGAGCCTACTACGGCACGCGTTGATCCGCACTCCATTTCCGCTGCAATATGCCCGCAATTTGGGATGCCGCGGTCGACACTGCGTTCCAGTTCTCTACGCAGTGGCACATTCTCTGGATCAGGTTTTCCGGTGTGGTGTCCCTGCCGCATGCCTCCAGTAGATCACTCCTTTGAGCCGCGAAACGGGAACATGCGAACAAGACGTGTTCAGCCGTCTCGATCTCGTCTGGGCAGCCAGGACATACAGGGGATGTCGCGTGGCCGAACCTGTGGAGGTACCATCTGAAGCACCCGTGGCCTGTGAAGAATTGCGTCAGGCCGAAGTTCACTTCACTTGGAGGCCCTACGGGCGTTCCTGTCTCCTCGCATGCTGTAGCGCTCCCCGTCTTCCTTCACTATCAGACCGATAGGCATCATGCTTGCAACCACGCAGGCCGCATCCCTCGATACAGTGCGGTATGCACTGATTACGCGAAGACACATCAGTCTATGCGTACTCTCCAGCATCTGTGCGTTGCGTTCCACATTTAGTGCCGACGCCCATACCGGGCTGCCGTACCTGAGGATCGAAACTGCCACTCCTGCCAGTAACCTTCGTTTACTGGAGCGCACAGGCGAGCTGTTGGCCATCAAACGGGAGAGCGCCGCGATCGCTGTTGATGCGCGCTTGCAGGCGTATTCAACGTGCTTGCTGAAACTGAGTTTGTCGTCAAGCATCACACCCAATTGCTTCAGTGATCTCTTGGAGGGGATCACGCAATCACCGGCATGTACCAGCGCCTCCTGTTCCGATTTGCGGTTGTTTACCACCATCACCTCTGTTTTGTGGTGCGCGAGTTGCAGTTTCCTGCTACGCAGCCAGTCCTCCATCAAGCAAATTGAGTGTGATGCACTCAGTTCGACCTCTTCGATGGATTCGCCGTAGACTGTCAGCGTGACGTCGTCCGCGAATCCGACTATCTTGACACCCGGAGGGAGCCTCAACCTCAGTACTCCATCGTACATTATATCCCACAGGATCGGGCCCAAGATAGATCCCTGTGGTACTCCAGCCGTGATTGGAGTGCTACGTGTGCCTTCGTCGGTCTCGTAGAGCAATACTCGGTTCTGGAAGTAGCTTTCCAGAATCTTGTACAGCCCTTCCGGTACTCCTAGTCGAAGTAGGGAATCAGCAATGTCTGCCCAGCAAGCACTATTGAACGCGTTCTTGACGTCTAGCGTTACTACCGCGCAGTAGCGGATCCCTCGTCGTTTGCGCTGTATAGCTACCTCCGCCGTGGTTACCACCGATGTTATGGCGTCCACCGTCGACCTGCCTCTGCGGAACCCATACTGTTGACTGGACAGTCCTCCTGCCTCCTCTATGAAGAGGGCTAGCCTGTTGAGGATGATTTTCTCAAGGAGCTTACCCACAGTGTCTATCAGACAGATTGGTCTATACGCCGAAGGATCCCCTGGGGGTTTCCCAGGTTTCGGTAATAGTACCAACCTTTGTCTTTTCCAAATGTCTGGGAACATACGCTCGTCCAGACATCTCTGTATGACCTCCCTGAACATGTCCGGTTTTGTCATTATAGCCGCCTTTAGAGCCACGTTCGGGATACCGTCTGGCCCCGGGGCTTTCTTTGTATCGAGCGATCTCGCCGCAGTGAGCAACTCCTCGTTCGTCACCTTTACGACTTCATTCGCTGGTAGCGGAGCTGGCTGCCAGGGGGACGTGTCGTGGTGGGGAAAGAGAACCGTTATGATTTCCTTCAACCTCGCCGGACTACGTTCAGGGGGTGCTAGCGCCCCTCTCGTTTTGGCCATCACCATCCTGTAGGCATCGCCCCATGGGTTGGAGTTGGCTCCCTCGCATAGCTTGTCGGAACAGGCTCTTTTGCTTGCGCTGATGGCCTTGTTTAGTGCTAGCTTCGCCGCTTTGAACGCCGTGTTCCTCTCCATCCTCATCTCCGCTGATCGAGCTCTTTGCATCCTTCTTCTAGCCCTGAGGCAGGATGCGCGAAGGCGTGCAATTTGCTCGTTCCACCAGTAGACCGGTGGTCTATTGATCCTCGGTTGAGCCTTTCTAGGCATGGTCGCGTCACACGCCCGTGACAAGATAGCGACCAACTCGTCCCCTCTCAGGTTCGCGTTGTGCTCCTCTAATTCGAGGGCAGCGCAAAACGTTTCGCGGTCGAAGTTAGCCACCTTCCACGCTAGAGTTTTGGGAGTATTACTCCTCCTTGTGCTTCTCGCCAATTGGCCGATCGTGTAGCGAATGGCTAGATGGTCGCTATGGGTATAGCCATCATCAACTCTCCAATTAAGATCTCCAGCTAGGCCGGGACTACAGAAAGTCAGGTCGATAAACGACTCGACTCCATTCCGCTGGAAGGTACTTTTCAGTCCATCATTCGCTAACACGACGTTCAACTTGGCGAGGGCCTCCAGTAACGTCTGTCCTCTCCTATTGGTGAAGCGGCTGCCCCAAGCCGTTGCCCAGGCGTTGAAGTCTCCGGCTATCACCACCGGCTTCCGACCCACCAGGTCTGCGGTCAACATGTCGACCATCCGAGTGAACTGGTCTATTGACCATCTCGGTGGAGCGTAGCAGCTACAATAGTAAACTCCGTTTACCTTAGCTATGGCTACTCCCTCCGCTTGTGTTTTCACCACCTCTTGCACTGGGTATCGACCAGTCGTCAAGATCGCCACCGTCTTGGCTTCGTCAGACACCCAGTTCCCGTTATCTACCGGTGTGTGATAGGGATCCGAAAGAATCGCGACATCAATGCCCCATTCCGTCACTGACTGGTGCAGCAATTGCTGGCCAGCTGCACAGTGATTTAGCTGTACTACTTGCATGCTGTTATGACCACATCTGAGTAGTATAGAAAGTATATGTGCTCTTCAAAAAGTATTGATTCCCACCCTTGGTACATTTGCCAAACTTGGTGGCGATTCGTTTAGTTGTTTCAAAGTTATACTGAAACTCACATACACTCACGTTCGTAGGCAGATAAAGTTATTTTTTTTTTAGTTCTTTGAATTCCCCGGAATCAGATCTTTCGAAATTATTCTAAAAATTTTGCGTTGCATTCAAATTAACAATAGCAATACTATCTAACACGACATTCAGATTATTGGTCCTCTCTTGTTTTACAAAAAATGGGAGATGAAAATTGATTTTCAAACCACAACCGCCCCCCCCCCTTCTCCCTTCTTTAGCCTAAATTCCAAATTAGCTCCCGCTTAAAATATCCTTATAGCACCCTACACGGAGAACCCTTCGATCATAAAATTGCGAGATCGCAGTTTTTGATTTTTGCGACAGTTGATTTAACTGATTTCTTTTTGATTCAACCAATATGGTTTTTGATTTGCATATATTCAAGTAGTTGAAAAATATGTTTTGAATGCTGTCAAATGCCGGAGACAGTTGAAAGGAAAACAATAATCGCAATGCAAAATCAACAACTTTTTTAGTTGAAATCTGTTCGCGTCGCTTCAAAATGTCAATGAAAACAACATCGATGGTTGAAGCGTTTGGTGAAATTGTGTCCATTCGATTTAAGAAATTTATGATTCCATAACAAGTGTTTATCTAACAGCGGTGTTGTGATAAAGTTAACCTTGTTCAAGATGAAAAAGATTTGGTGACAAATTAGAAAATGTTAATGAATGATCATCTCGTAATTTTTCAGGTATGCGCAAAAATTTTATGCTTCAAATTCAATCATTGATTTACTTCCAGCTGTTTGATACCGATGATGATGTTCATGCATTAGCAATAAAACGCTTTTTGACATGAATTTAATTTATAAAAGTAACAGGAGCGAAGGGTTTCAAACACACAGAACGCGCTGCGATTGAATGGCGCGTTTGAATTTCCGTCGCAAAATTCTAATTCCCAGCGGTTGATGCACCCAAGCTCATATAAATTGACTAAAATTATCAGTGTAAATTTAATAATTTCGTTTAATTAATCGCCCCTCCGGGTACTTTTGCTGATTAAAAACGTTTTTCTACATCAATCATTTCCGATCGAATCAGAAGTATTTTTTAGGATTTATTGAAAATTTGGATCTTTACTGATCTCGACTTGACATCATGATCATACAAAAATGAAAATCACTTAGAGGTCAGATCAGTTCTGATTTCGTAATGATAATTTATTCCTTGGTGAAGATCAACTAATATTCTGGTTAAGGTTAAGTCAACTAATATTCTGGTTGAAATGGGATCGCGAGTGGTTCCGTGTACTCAGTTCCGAATCCACAATCGGACACATTCTGTCGAGTGCGAAGCATGTGTTTAACGAAGGAGACTGATGTTCTCACACGAGAAATGTTTGTCCGTTTCTTCGAAGAAATTGATGAAATCAACGATAAACCTGTTGTTGTTCAGATTGAGAATGTTACTAAATTTTGAGTTTTTTTTATTGTATCTGTCACACTTGACCTTGAAAGCAGAATATGTTTTCAGACTTAGATTTCGTACGGTAATAGCTATCCAACAAGCCATAGATTGTTAAAATCCGTCCGAGATATCGACGTTTTTGTGTAAGCGACTTTTCCCCCTATTCCAGCAGTAGGAGTTTTGAGCATTGTATGACAAAGCCATGCTTGGGAGCAACGTGAAACACATTTTTTATAATGTTACATACATATGTTTCTAAGTACCAAAAAGACTGTGAACAGCATAATTTTTCATGACATTTAGCCTCGGACCGATTAAAGCACGGCTCGTTTTTGGCAACATAATCGTTCGAATATAGCATATGTAAACAAGATGATGGCAGCATTTTATTGTGCTAAACTACTTACAGGAATAAATGCTGGAAGCACATAACACCCATATACCATTCAAATCAGTTCATCGAGATCAGCAAATGCCTGTGTGACCAATAATTTCAATCAATTTTCTCGGAGATGACACAACCGGTTTGTATAAACTCAGATTGATATGAAAAGTCATATGCTCCCAAACAAGGTTCCTGAATTATGTTTGGATCCGACTTCTGGTTCCGGAACTACAGGATGATATGTGAAACGAAATTGAAATTGTGTGACTTTTCTTTTCTCGTAGATGGCTAAACCGATCTAAGATTTGTAGTGGAACTTACTTCGACATATCATGGAATGTTCAATCGAATGTCACACTTTTAGATTCAAATTCGATCCAATTTGCGGTTTCGACATTACAGAGTAATGAGTGATTAAAATCTTAAATTGCCGCTTAAAACGACGGTCATTGAAAAAATGTCATGAAAACTGAAACACCGAAGAATATTAATGCAAAAAAACGCATGCGGATTGATAAAAAAAGGTATCATCTCACTGCTAGGAGGATTAAGCACGTTTTTACCTTTTTTTTATATATAAAACCTGTCTTAATCCACCTAGTGGTGTAATGATGCCTTTCTCATGTACATATAATATTGTGGTATTCTATTCAAAAATTTTCTCTTCGATTTTTGAAAGAAACCAAGTGATTGTTTATGCATAACATACAGAATAAAACAGTGCTTTGATTGCGTAAGCCATCCTTAAGAGAACGAAATGGGTTCACTATTATATGCACTTCCGGCACCGGAACCCGAGAACCGGTATAGTCAAAGTCGGTTCGTACGGCCACCAACTAACATGACACACAAACTCTTCTAGTACGCACTCTATAACTCCGGATTCGGAAGTCGGATCCGGATGAAATTCAGGGATTCCGTATGGGACCAGAAGACCTTTCATTTGCATATTAGTTTGTGGAAATCGGTCTAACCATCGCTGAGAAAAGTGAGTGAGAACCATTTTGGTATATATGACCACTATTTCCGGTACTTCCGGAACCGGATACCGGGAACCAGGATAGCCTGAATCGGTTTGATTAGTTGCCTACTGATAATGACTATCGATTTGTGTAGTTTTGAGACCAGTTTAGAAAATTTTTTACGTTTTTTGTTTCGCCGGTTTAAGTGACGGTGTACAATATTGAACACACTTTACCCTATAATTCCGGAACCGGAAATCGGATCCGGATGAAATTCAGGAATTCCGTATGGGACCACGAGACCTTTCATTTGAATCCTAGTTTGTCAAAATCGGTTCAGCCATCTCCGAGAAAACCTAGTGAGATTATTTGACACATACACACACACACACACACAGACATTGCTCAGCTCGATGAACTGAGTCGAATGGTATATGACATTCGGCCCTCCGGGCCAATTTTCACTAGTCGGTTTTTCAAGTGATTGCATAACCTTTCTATATGAGAAAGGCAAAAAATAGGTATAGAATTCGCTCAAACTTTCGAAAATTTTTCCGAGGCCCGGAGGGCCGAATGACATATACCAATCGATTCAGCTCGACGAACTGAGCAAATGTCTGTGTGTGTGTGTGTGTGTGTGTGTGTGTGTATGTGTGTGTGTCTGTATGTGTGTTGTCAACTAAGAGGTCGAGATCTCAGAGATGGCTGGACCGATTTTGATCAAACTAGTCGCAAATGAAAGGTCTCCCCGTCACCCAGAACGCTATTGAATGGTTTTGAGATCGGATGTTTACTTTTTGAGTTATACGAAGTTTTATGTCAAAATTTTCAGTTTTTTGACAGTATCTGTCACATTTGACCTTGAAAACAGAATATGTTTCCAGACTTAGATTTCGCTCGTTAATACCTATTCAACAAGCCATAGATTGTTAAAATCCGTCCATTTTTAACGAAGATATCGATATTTTTGTGTAAGCCTTATTCCAGTAGAAGGAATTTTGAGCGCTGTATGAAAAAGCAATGCTTGGGAGCAACATGAAACACGATTTTTTATACTGTTACATAGAATTGTTTCTAAGTACCAAAAAGACTGTGTACAGCATCCTTTTTTATGGCAATTTGCCTCGGACCAATTTTAGCACGGTTCATTTTTGGCAACATAATCTTTCGAATATGGCATATGTAAACCAGATGATACCAGCATTATCGAGTTGGAAGTAATTCCATAATTATATTGATTTAAACTATTCACAGCAATAAATGCTGGAAGAACATGACTTCCATATACCATACGACTCAGTTCGTCGAGATCAGCAAATGCGTGTGTGACAAATCATTTCACTCAATTTTCTCGGAGATGGTAAAACCGTTTTCTACAAACTCAGTTTCATATGAAAAGTCGTATACTCCCAAACAAGGTTCCTGAATTACGTTTGGATCCGACTTCTGATTGCGGAACCACAGGATGATATGTGAAACGAAATTAAAATAATGCAATTAATTTTTTTCGTAGATGGCTGAACCGATCTAAGATTCAAATGAAATTTAAGAACCATCTATGATTTAAATGAGAGGTCTTAAAATCCTATAAAACCTCTTACTTTTTTGTCAGATCCGACTTCTGGTTTAGAAAATACAGGGTGATTAGTATAAAAATGTCCATTTCACATAAATTAATCAGGTTTATCGGGTTTGCAGATTTGGATAATCGATTACCAAATAAATTTATTTCAGATTGAGCGGTATTTGTTTTTGGATTCGGAATGTACCCCCAAATTTTAATTCGCACTACAATTTCTCAAAGATGTCTACACACTGCTCAGGTGAATTTAACTGATTTCGGCTACACCGATTTTAGAATTCCGGTTCCAGTATCGAATCGATTCTCAAAGCTCAATCATTTTCTCAAAAAAGACCAAATCGAACTTCAAAAACAAATATTACAGGACTTAAGGTCCCATACAAAATTGGTGAATTTTATCCGATTCTGGAATTACAGAATTACAGTTTATAAATCTCATGTAAATTGTTTGGCGTAATAATTTATGGACATTCGAATCATTTTGGGCTATGCTAAATCCTGAATACCGGCTCTGGAAGTACCATAAATAATGACGAAAAACTTTAAAGTGGAACTTACTTCGACATCTCATGGAATGTTCAATCGATTGTCGCACGCTAAGATTAAAATTCGATATGTTTTGCAGTTTCGGCATTACAGGGTAATGAGTGATTAAAATCTCAATTTGCCGTTTAAAACGACGATAATTAAAATAATGTCATGAGAACTAAAATACCTAAGAATATCCATGCAAAAACACATGCCTATTGATAAAAAAAGGTATCATCTCACTGCTAGGTGGATTAATCACGTTTTTTGTAACAAATATACTATAGTTGCTAGATATTATTCATTATTTCTAGCCATACACCATGAATTACGTTGACGAGCAATCCGGGGAGCGATGTCATCAAGCCTCATAAGTTCTCTCGTCCGCATCTTTCGATGCATTTAAGAATCCAGTTTCACAATGCAGGTTCAGAATTTTAATCTGAAATTCAGTATCACAAAGTGAAACTGAATTCAGGAATCAAATTCTGAAGATTTTTGAGCTAAATTCCGGATCTGAATTTTAGAACTTAGTTTCGGGCTCAGGATTCAGTTCCAAAATTGTGATCCAGAGCACAGGTTCGGCATCCAGTTTCACAAACAAAATTCAGACTTTAGTTCTAGAATTCAATTTTCGAATTCGGTTCCCGAGTTCGGCTTAGAAATCAGTTAAAGAATCTAGCACCAAAATTGAGCTGCAGAATCAAGGTGCTAGTTCTAGCATTCGGATCAAAAATTCAGTTCTAGGATTCCACGAACAGAACTCAGATTCTCTAATATCAAAGTAGCTATCCATTTTATTCGAAATTCACGTCTTCCGCTTATGTCTCTGGCGTTACCTACACAAAACCACAAACAATTCAAAATTAAAGTTTTCTAAAACTGGTAATGATGGAATCTTTAATATTCTTATTAAAAATCTTCCCAATGTAGCCTTGAGACTCTTGGTTAAAATTTTCAACAAGTGTTTTTCATTAGCTTACTTCCCAAAAAGATGGAAAAACGCTAAAGTAATTCCTATCCTCAAACCTGAAACATCAAGTTATCGACCAATTAGCTTACTTTCTTCTGTCAGTAAACTTTTTGAAAAAAAAATATCTTGTTGAGAATGATGTCTCATATAAATGAGAATTCAATTTTTTTACCAGAGCAGTTTGGATTTCGTCATGAACATTCAACTACTCATCAACTTGCAAATAAATCTTCTGGGTTATCCACTGAAGTTGCTCTTCTAGACATAGAAAAAGCATTCGACAGTGTTTGGCACAAAGGTTTAATAGCAAAAATGTCTGATTTCCAGTTTCCTATTTATTTGATCAAAATGATTCAAAATTATTTTATTGATCGTACTTTTCAGGTTAGCTATCAGAATTGTAAATCTAAATTGCTACCCGTACGAGCCGGTGTTCCGCAGGGTTCGAGCGTAGTTCCAATCTTGTATAATATTTTCACTTCTGATCTTCCAAATCTACCCGTTGCACAGTGGGAAAAATCTATGAAAATCCGCAAAGAATTCTGTAGCTCAGGAACTAATTAAGATAGGTCAAAAAACTAAAGCGTTTCTTATGCAAAAATGTCCAATGAATTCAATGGAATGGTTTACAATGGCCGCACGAATCGCAATCCTGCTCGTTTTACCCCAAATATACAGCAGTTTTGGGGTTTCCTATAATATTCGTTCTGTAACTTGAAAAAAAGTCGAGTGCGGTATTCTGGAATAGCCTACTTTCATGTAAAAAAGTCTGGAGAATCGATAAGAAGAAGCCACACTGGCCGCACGAAATGTTTTGATGACTATTTTACCCCATTTTCTCCATTTATGGTATTTTATTGTAAATCGGTTTTAAATCATAGTAAAACTTATTGGAAGTTTACTAAATCTAGCCTATCTTATGTCGAATGCCAGAACTTATACTGGCCGCACGAAACGTTTTGGTGGCTTTTTCCCCCCAATTCCTCCAATTTGTGAAATTTTCATTTTCAATTTTCATTAAAAAGCATTCCATTGAATTTCTTGGATTTTTGCCTTTCTCATATAGAAAGGTTATTCAATCACTTGAAAAACCGACTGGTGAAAACTGGCCCGGAGGGCCAAGTGTCATATACCATTCGACTCAGTTCATCGAACTGAGCAATGTCTGTGTGTGTGTGTGTGTCAAATAATCTTACTAGGTTTCCTCGGAGATGGCTGAACCGATTTTGACAAACTTAGATTCAAATGAAAGGTCTCGTGGTCCCATACGGAATTCCTGAACTTCATCCGGATCCGACTTCCGGTTCCGGAGTTATAGGGTAAACTGTGTTCAATATTGTACACCGTCACTTAAACCGGCGAAACAAAAGACGTAAAAAATTTCCTAAACTGGTCTCAAAACTACACAAATCGATAGTCATTATCAGTAGGCAACTAAACAAACCGATTTCGGCTATGCTGGTTCCCGGTATCCGGTTCCAGAAGTACCGGAAATAGTGGTCATATATACCAAAATAGATCTCACTCACTTTTCTCTGCGATGGTTTGACCGTTTTCCACAAACTTAGATTCAAATGAAAGGTCTCTCGGTCCCATACGGAATTCCTGAATATCACCCGGATCCGACTTCCGGTTCCGGAGTTATAGGCTAAAGCGTGTTCAATTTTGTACACCGTCACTTCAAATATTTTCGGATGCAACAAACATTTAAATCGTAATTTAGAGTGCGTACTAGTAGTGTTTGTGTGTCATGTTAGTTGGTGGCCGTACGAACCGACTTTGATTATACCGGTTCTCGGGTTCCGGTCCCGGAAGTGCATATAATAGTGAACCCACTTCGTTTCCCTAAGGATGACTCATGCAATCAAAGCACTGTTTTATTCTGTATTTTATGGACAAACAATCTCTTGGTTTCTTTCAAAAATCGAAGAGAAAAATTTTGAATAGAATACCACAATATTATATGTGCATGAGAATGGCATCATTACACCGCTAGGTGGATTAAAACAGGTTTTTTACATAAGAAACACTTTTGTTTGATGCCTTTTTCCATGGTTCCATGGTTGCCTTTTTGCGGGTTTCCTGTTTTTTTTTCCCAATGTGCACCGGTACGTGCAACGTGCAAGAAGGAAACACAACACGAACGATGCGTGCTTTGTTCAATTTCGTATACACTATAAAGAAAAAGAATTGGTTACGGATGTCTGCTACTGGTGTGTGATATTGGTAAAAGACGGTCCTTTTCTCAGTTCGCTACGATTTTCAAGCTAATGGACACCAACATAGAATCGATTATGGAATTCGATTTGACACTTGATAATTTATTAGTACTGCAGATGAAAGATACACCCGACCTAATTCGTTTCATGTTATTTCTTGGCTAATGAAATGGCCTATCGTTAAAACAAAAACTTTCTCAGCATAAACGTTCAATTCAATTCAACGGAACACAGGCCAAAACAAAAAAAAAACACTAACCTGCTCCATCATGCTCACCACCGTCTCCATTGAGACCGTGGCTGTTGGTGTTGCCGCAAATACTTTCAATCCTGAAGGAAGCTTTTGCCCCCTTCACCGTCTTCACCGGGGTTTCCTTGTTTGGTGAATGGTTTTGCTTGAAACTGGTTGGCACTGGCAGCGACCGATGCTGTAGTTTGTCGTTCCGGTTGCCGTCCGCCAGTCGAGTCTGCTGCTTCGGTTCCACCCCGTTAGAATCTACCGGCAGTCGATTGTCTTGATGATTGACTAAGCTCATAATCACAGACTCATTGTTTTGGTGATCTAATGCTGCTGCTGTTTGTGTTGGTGGCGGTGGCGGTAGTGGTGGAGGTGCTGGTGGTGGAACTGTTTCCTCCCCGTTCGAATCGGCTGTCACTTCCACGATCGTTACCGTCGCAGCCATTGTTGTTGTTGTTGGTTCGGCATCCAACAGGGCTGGAGTATGGCCATTAGTTTCCGACAGCAGAAGCTGTGCGAAGAACTTATCGTCGTCGATGATTTCATTTTCGACTAAAAAATGTACCTTCTTCCGGGAACGGTCCAGAACGGATCCGGTGGAGCCACCGGAATCGGTCAGTGGATTGGGTAGATAAAATTGCGACCCGGAGAGACGTTTATTTTCCTTCTCCTTACCGAAGGATGTTTTCACATTCCGGGCACTGACCGAGTTGCTTTTTGCAAAGACTCCCTCGTCCGACGTGAGCTTGGTGAGCCGGTGGACCAATGTTTGATTAAGCCGAATCGTATCGAAGCTGGGCTTATCGAGCAGATCCGTGGGGACGCTGGTGACCGAGGCCGGTCGCTTCAGAATGGATTTTATTGCACTTTGAGTCATTTCGGACGAGATCTGAGAGGGAAGGGATTTGAGGTCTTCCTCTATCTTTGTAGAGTCGTGCTTCTGTTTGGTTCGGGGTGGCCGCTCCGGTATCACTTCCACTCGAGTTTCCTGAACAGCCGTAATTCCCTGAACTTCAACCGGATCGTACACGTACTCGTCTACGTCGTCGTACACGGTAGTACCGGGGTCCCCATCGAACAGTTTAATTCTTTGGCCTGATATTGCCGCAATATTGTTGATGGCTGGATTGTACCGGTTGGCGTACAAAGTGTCCAGCAAGTTTTCGTATTTCTGTGAATGCACCGACAGATCGTATTCATCCATTCCGTTGGTCGGCGAAAATTCGTTGTTCAATCCGCTGCTCAACGAAATCAAATCGTATGGGTTAATATCACATCGTAAGATTGATCGTCTACCGGTTTCTCTGTCCGATTCGACCGGAAGCTCCTCTGGTTCCACCCAGCAGTCCTTGAATCCCTTGCTATTACTATTACTACTTCGACTTGCACTCAAACTACGGCTGCCACTGCTTTTACTTCCCGCCGGTGAAGGCGTCCGTTTGTCGGTTCTGCTGCGTCCTTTGGTCGGACTCGTACTTTTCGCACGACCCCGTAGCTTCTCCTTGATGCTACTTTTCACAGGTTTTGCTTGCTCGGGTTGACTGAGACGGGACCGTCTCATGAAATCGTACGGATCACCCGCACTACCGAGAATCGTAGGCCTTGTCTTCTTGCCGTAGGTTGATGCCAACTTCACCGTACCGGCACTGCCCCTCACCGGTGGAACCATGAACGTAGCCCCAGACGTAAGCCTCATTGTTCCTCCGATCGGTGCCAGCGGAAGCCTCGATCCTTTGCATTTCTTACAAACGCTAGCTTTCTTCACTTCCCGCTTGGTCCCGTTCAGATATTCGGGACAGCAACAAATAACGACGGCTACTTCGGGACCAACCGGTGGGGCCGGCATTGGGCAGTACATGGGAGCCATCGGATGGATGAGTCCCGGATGCTGCTGTTGCTGGTGACCAATGTGGTGGGGATGCCCCATTGGCCCCATCGGCAGTGGCATTCCGCGCATCGTACCGTACATCCAGTTCGACTCCACATACTTCATCGAGTGGGTTACTGTTCCGGACAGTAGGGGGGCATTGGAAATGGAGTGCACGTAGCGTAGGTGTTGCTGCTGTTGAAGTTGTTGTTGATGTTGATGCTGGAGACTGGAATAGTCCAGAACTTCAAGTGAAGGAGATGAGGAAGGTGGAGAACTGAGGGCAGTAAGCGAGCTCGAGGTTGAACTGGCAGTGTTGGAGCTCAAGCTGTTGGAGGATTGTTCGGGTGACGCTTTACTTAGCTTAAAACGCTGGCCCCAGGTTCGTTTGTTTTTGTCTGATGACGTCTGAAAAAAGAGAAAGAAGACGAAAAAGTTAGTGTTTAGTTTTATCACGTAAAACCATTCAATTAGGTGATTAGATGATTCAATTGTTGAATCATTTTCAATGGAAAACTGATTCAATACATGAACCAGATGGTATAACAGCCCTACATAAACTGACACTGACGAGTCGATGTCAAAACGTGTAGCCAATTGGAATTCGATATGTTCCCAAGCGCAAAACTAGGTTAGCACCTGAATTAAATTGGAATAGTTTTGAGCCCAAATTGGAAGATTTTCCACGGTTCTTGATATCGTCATTTTCAAAGGTGGATTGAAATTTGCGAAACTGTGTAATGAAGTCGAACTTGGTTAAAATTCAGCAATTTTGTTTGTATTTGAATTTAAGTTTATAAAAATCGGTATTACCGTCTCTAAGATAAAAAGGGAGCTCCATTTTGGTAGTTTTCACTACTATCTCCTGCACTCTCGGAACCAGAATCCGGAGATAAGTGCAACCAAAATCGGTGAAAAATTCAACAGTCACCTTCAAGTTTGTATATCTTTCATTTAAGTCTATGTTTATGAAAATCGGTGTAGCTATCGTTGAGAAATCCGAGTGCGGTCCTATTAAAAGTTTCGATCACTAATTCAAGTAATTTTAGCACCGAAAACCGGTACCTTATATGATCTTATTTAATCATTGATTATCCAGATCTGCAAACTATAGAATTTTATTAGTCAATTTTCAAGATTTGTCATTTGTCATATTTGTCATAATTACATTTTGAGGTGTAAAAAGCTTGAAACTAGAGCCGTGCAGCTTAGTGTACAGCAAAAGCATTTACGAGTAAGAAAAGTTCTAAAGACAATAGAAACAAATTGTAGAAGGTGCCAATAAAAAATGAATGTGTGATGTGTGAAACCTGAGTTTCCTTTCTGCCGACCATAGAACCAAAAAGACACGCGATACAGGCGTCTTCGAAGTTTTAATAAGGTGAAAGAGTTTAAAACCACCCGCATACGATAACTCCATGCATTTTAGCAAAATGTTTAAATCGTTTACGTAAAGTAGAAATATAAATGGTCCAAGATGACTACCCTGAGGAATTCCGGAGCTGACAGTAAATGGAGACGTAATGCAATCTTCTATCTTCACTGACATGTCGCGATCAGTTAAATATAAGCACAGCCAATTAGCAAAACATAAATTGAATCCAAGTCTGCTCAATTGGGAAACCCGAGCAGAGTGTGAGATCAAATAGAAAACTCATTTTGATGTTGTGATGTTCACATTTATCGATTACTCAATTTGCTGTAGTTTTGGTCGTTTTAACTGGTAAAAAATCAAAATCGAAAGCAAAAAGATATTCCGATGATATCAAACAGAAAACTATTTTTTGCTACCAGCGAAAGCAAACTGAAATCTAAATAAGATATAGATTTTTTCTTGTTGATAGCAAAACTAGTTCTCAATTTGAAGTTATTATCAAACAACGAAAACAAAACAGGAATGCATAATCAGTTATTGATTTGCTTTAAAAAGATATTACTGAAAACAAACAAGTCGCGAGCATAAGCTAAAAATAGATTGGGCAAAAGGACCCGGGATAGTATACCTTTAGGCGATATTACTTGCAACGATAAAAAAGCATCAAAAGCGTCAAAAGCACCCTCTTCTCCACAGAGAGAGACTTGAGTTTCGAACCTAGGTGATTTGGATTCCGATCTTTCTGCGAATGCTATGAACTGTGACGTTAAGCTGTGAGTAGATGGAGAATTTTCGATCATATGACAAGCAGTGTTGATTCGCAAAGCTGTATACAGGTAGTTTTAGCCCATGTACACTCGTTTCGTCGCATGCGTCCCGCAATAAACGTGAATGGCAGTGCGGTTATTTGATAGGTATGAAAATGTGCTCTTTATCTTTCTCGTATCCAGAAGCTGTAGCATGTGAACATCATAATATCATATTGAGTTATTTATTTGATCTCACTCTACTAGAGCATGTAATCACTTTGAAATACGAATTTACGAAGGCTCAGAAGAGCGAGCGCTTTAGAGTGAAGTCTTTTACAGCAAAGGCTCACTGGAGACGTGAACTAGGAATCTGACAATAACCAATCCCGGATCATATGTTATTTCGATTCCAAAATGGCGGAAACAACTGACATGTTCCTTAACACATCCGAATATCAATTAGTTGATCAATTGTATGAACTATGCAAGCTTTCCTCTTTTTCACATTTTTCGCAAAAACAAAGAAGGCTTCACTTGATCTTGATTACTGTGAATTTCGCACAGCGAAAAGTGCACAAATCAAATTAAACAGCTCTAAATTTTCACTAAACTGAGGATATTTACCTTCGATTTGTGAACAACAAATCCTAATAGTTCTTTAGAAAACTTTTAGAGCCATTAGAACGGCTGATTTTGTGTAATGCACTCCACCGTTGTTTTTTCACCAATGCAAACGACTAGCAGCTGTGACGTAATCGCTCTTGTCGGAAGCAAAACTAGCTTTGCAAACGACACACAATACATCTGCTCGCTGTGGCGATAGAATCCAAACTGATCCAATTTTTGTTAAGAGGTTTCTTTTTACGTGATTTCGTCTGTAGCTTTTTCACTAACGCGCGGTCCTAACGGCTATGAAAATAGCAGCATATAGAATTTTAATTTCGAATATTCCATTTCGGATTTGCATTTCATTGAAAGAAACCTATCAGAATGCTGTACGGGATTCATTCATGCCTTTCAGAAGGACCAAATTGTGGAACTCACTACGATATTAAACACTGTTCGGAACATGTTTCTCGAACGATTTTTTGTACAGCAGCAGATAATTTGTTCTCTTCCTCAGAACGCGTTCTGATTGGCTGGTGACAAATGAGACAGGTTTTCAATAGTGTACTATTGAAATACTTCAATGCTTTTGCTATACACGTTTAAGTTGAAAAATTTCGCTTCTATTGTTAGTTAGATTATATAAATCTTTTCACAGATCACTGTGCTATGAGTTTTAAAAATACGAGAAAGGAAAACGCACCTCATGAATTATCCTCTTTGATACTCGTTTATACCAAACATTTCAGAAAAGTTTAATTTTGAATGATTTGAGATTATATCACACAACTGAAAAATTTTATCATAAAATTGTGAACATATTTCCTATGGCATGTAGCAAAAATTATGTTGATTCGTTAAATACAACAAGAGATATTCACGATCAAAAACTTATCACTATCTCAGAGGGTAAATTTTGAAAGGCACCCCATAGTAAAGTAAGTCGTATTCACGACAAAAAATATCTTACTTATTTCGATTAATTGGGACAATGAACGAGTATCTCACTTCTGCCCACAGACAGCATCACACTGATTTAGCAAGTTTTTAGTTCTTGTGTGATTCGGGATCATTCGATGAAGATTAATTGCGGAGCGAACATTAAGCAATTCATTTGCTTGCTGCAGATAAAATGGATTAAAAATATGATCTAGCTCAGAACTTGAAATCTTCAAAGCTGGTTCGGGATGTCAAGGTCTACATTATGAAGAATATGTTAGTTAGGAATTCATTCGCCAAGCGCTCCTACAGCTATAAATGTAAGTTTATATATTTGTAACGTCATAACTTTGGAATTACTGAACGGATTGCCACCAAACTTGGCACAGGAACTTCTTGCATTTCAGAGATGGTCCTTGGGATATTTTTATAGGGGAGGGAGCGTAGCAAGTGTTAAAAGGGGGGTGGGTCATGGAAAAATTCATATAACTTGACGAGAACCGATACGTTTTGAAGACCATAGAAATATTTTGCATACCTTAGATATGACGAGGGGTGAATGTAGCAAGTGCCTTTAAAACGGAGGGTGTACTGTTAGTAACAGCATAACTCCGAAACTACTGAACGGATTGCTATCAAATTTGGCACAGATACTTCTTGCTCTTCAGAGATGATCATAAGTGTATTTTTATGGGGAAGGGGGCCTAGCAACGGTCTTTAACAGGAGATCATGAAAAGATTATCTAATTGGATGAGTATCGATACTTTTTAAAGACCATACACAGTTTTTGTAAAACGCAAAGGATAAATTGTATATAAAAACGAACGTAACTCCAAAACAACTCAATAGATTATTGACTATCTTGGCACAAGTAATTCTTGCTGTTCAAAGGTTCTCATAAGAGATTTTTAAAGAGAAGGGGGGTGGAAGAGGTGGTGGTTGCAGTAAGTGTTTGCTAACAGGGGGAATTTGATGCAAAATGTTTCGAATTTTACGTAATCGAAATTTTACGACAGGCACAGATATTTATTACAACTAAGAGAAGATAGTAAGTGTCTATTGAAGAAGCTCTCAGCTCAATTGTTTGTAAATATCGGAATAATTCCATAACTTAGTAAATTATCACCAAGCTTGGCAGAGGTACTTTTTGCAATTCAGAGGTGGTAATAAAACAATTTTTTTTCTTGTCGAGATCAGATATCCATTGCACAGGTGAACAAAAGGTTGGAGTTTGTAGCAAGTGCCTCTAAAAAGAGGTTTATTTTTAAATTTATCTAATTTGTCGACAAACGAGGGAAGCCGGAGGATATAGACTAGGAGAAAAGAGCCTGAAAAATCAATTTTCATCCCACCCCCCTCTTTTTTTACGAGCACAGATACTTTTTACACTACTCAGAGGGCAGAGAGCTGTTGCAAGTTCACTAACAAAAAGGGAGTTCAATGTAAAATTCATTCGACGAGAAACGATACTTCTTGTTTAATACAGATACTACCTTCACATCAAAATAGATTAAAGGGTTAGTTCAAGGAATCAGGAATCAGAACAAATTGGCTCAAATGGCACGTTCCCCTTGATATTTGGAGATTTGTGCCCTTTCTGATAGTTCAAGGAAGGAGTGTAGCAAGTGCAATAAAGTGAATTGATCGGATTTTACGAAAAAATGGTACTTTTTGATCTTGTCTTTCTTTTCATATCAAATTCCTGAAGAAGGTCTTTCTGTGGCTGACTGGCTGTGACTGTGGAAAAATTGTTCCATTAAAATTTATTTTTGCATTTTTGTATCGCCTTACGGAATTAGTCTAACTTTGATGCAGTTATTAAGTTGTTGCTTTTGAATAATCAATTTTGGAGTTTCCCAAAATTTTTGCGTCGCAAGTTTTTTTTCCAAAAGTAACAGCAAAAAGATAACATAATGTGATATCAATTGAAAAATTGATGAGCTGAGATCAAATTAAAATTTCAATGTGACGTTGCTATCATAATAAGATTTCGATTTGCTCTCGTTTTGATGTTTGACTTTGCTCGGGAATTGTGATCCGATGATTGATCTTGTCGAAAGCAGCATTTTTTTTCATAAGTATTTGTTTATTATTCTCATTTTTTGTGTATTACATCAACGTTTTACAGTACAAATGTTTTGACCTTTTGGCCTTTCATCTTTGTTGTACATACGATTCGTTATTAATAATAGGTGTTTTAGTTACTTTTGTTTTACATACTAATGTTTAATGTCGAAAGCAGCAGAAAAATCAGTATATATAGCATCTAGTTGCAGTCGCGCTTGCAGGGATTTAATGATAAATGATGTGTAAGATACGAGATTTGTGTTGACTTTCAGAAACATAGTTTGAGCAATTATTTGTGATGAAGTCCAAGACGATTAGTTCAAATAATTAGGATACTGCGCATATTTCGGTTTTACTGCCTTTCTTAAAGACTAGAAAAATGCTTAATTTTTTCCATAGGGCCGGAAAATGTCCTGCTTTTAAAGGGTTATCAAACAGTATCGATAGGGGAATCAAAATACCATTTGAACATCTGTTTTAGTAATATAGATGGAATCCCATCAGGACCAGCACTGAAAGATGACTTCAGCTTGGAGCACGCTTTGCTAAAAACAGTGGTTGTAATTATTGGATCAGAGCCGATGGGAGTACGCAGAGGTACGCTTCATGAATATGATCGTCAGTTAAAACTTCGTCTGAAAAACACTGCTAAAGTGCTTACGAAAAAGGTCACAGATATCGAGAGATGTTAATGCTTGAATTCCATCAAGTGACTTTTGAATAGGCAAACCCGTTTCTTTACGTTGTTCGTTGAAGTAGTTCCAGAAGTTTTTCGTGTTCGTTCTACGACTTCTCCGGATCCACTGTTGGTAGTTGTGATAAAGAGTCTAATTTAATCGTTTCTAACGGTAGTTTAGACGCGAATGGTGCATTAGATTAGATTTCTTTGCTACGTATGCCTTTTTTGATCCACCTAGTGTTGTAATGATGTTTTTCTCAAAACATCAAGACTCTCATTGATATTACTGTGTTCTTCAAAACACTTTTCAAAGACTCTCAAATAAAAACAAAACAGTATCAGTAATCAACAAAAAATAAAAATAATAAATACACTTCTCCGGAAAGTCGAATAGGTTCAGTTTTCTATAAAAAAATTGAATGAATTCTCCTTTGAAGTTTTTGGAGACCACCAGAACCGGTATTGCCAATAATTCGCCATATAGTTTTTAAAACCGGATGTCAGATTCGAATAAAATTTCATGGCAAATTACCGAATAAGATTGATTAAAACGTCTCCAATGTAAGTTCCATCGTGGAGTTTTTAGTCACTATTTTTGATACTTCTCCAACCGGAAATCCGGAACCTAAATGAATTGTAGGTTAATCAACAACGTAAAGTTAATGCTATTTGCAAAACACTTGTGTAATGTCTGAACTCCCATAATCTGTGCGGATAGCAAGCCGAAACTTGTTTCACCCGAGACGTCAGTTTGGACATTACACAAGTGTTTTGCATATAGCATTACCTTTACGCCTGCCTAACGGTTTATGTTTATGAACCGTCAGGTCGCGCTAGCAGTTCAACTGTTGAACTGTTACCAACTGATGAGTCAAAGAAGAAATGTAATATCAAAGACAAAATGAGTAAGTACACCTAGCATAAATTTTGGGGTAAACAAAAATAATTTATTCTTTCTTCAAATTACCATCCAATTTTAGCAGCTATTCTATTGTAAATTCCTGGAACATTTTTGAACTGAGATAAAATTGAGATGAGATTGAGATGAGATTGAGATGAGATTGAGATGAGATTGAGATGAGATTGAGATGAGATTGAGATGAGATTGAGATGAGATTGAGATGAGATTGAGATGAGATTGAGATGAGATTGAGATGAGATTGAGATGAGATTGAGATGAGATTGAGATGAGATTGAGATGAGATTGAGATGAGATTGAGATGAGATTGAGATGAGATTGAGATGAGATTGAGATGAGATTGAGATGAGATTGAGATGAGATTGAGATGAGATTGAGATGAGATTGAGATGAGATTGAGATGAGATTGAGATGAGATTGAGATGAGATTGAGATGAGATTGAGATGAGATTGAGATGAGATTGAGATGAGATTGAGATGAGATTGAGATGAGATTGAGATGCGATTGAGATAAGATTGAGATAAGATTGAGATGAGATTGAGATGAGATTGAGATGAGATTGAGATGAGATTGAGATGAGATTGAGATGAGATTGAGATGAGATTGAGATGAGATTGAGATGAGATTGAGATGAGATTGAGATGAGATTGAGATGAGATTGAGATGAGATTGAGATGAGATTGAGATGAGATTGAGATGAGATTGAGATGAGATTGAGATGAGATTGAGATGAGATTGAGATGAGATTGAGATGAGATTGAGATGAGATTGAGATGAGATTGAGATGAGATTGAAATGAGATTGAGATGAGATTGAGATGAGATTGAGATGAGATTGAGATGAGATTGAGATGAGATTGAGATGAGATTGAGATGAGATTGAGATGAGATTGAGATGAGATTGAGATGAGATTGAGATGAGATTGAGATGAGATTGAGATGAGATTGAGATGAGATTGAGATGAGATTGAGATGAGATTGAGATGAGATTGAGATGAGATTGAGATGAGATTGAGATGAGATTGAGATGAGATTGAGATGAGATTGAGATGAGATTGCAATGAGATTGAGATGAGATTGAGATGAGAGATGAGATTGAGATGAGATTGAGATGAGATTGAGATGAGATTGAGATGAGATTGAGATGAGATTGAGTTATAGTGGTCTAGAACTCAGGTTCAGATCAGTACACATGATACATAATTTTTACCGCGCCTAACACACGAACCATACGAACAATGAACCTGTGATAGCATTTTTTTTCTCCTATTCTCGAACATAACTAAATAAAGCTATAATTTCTAATCTGATAGTGCTATAATATTTGGACTATTGACACTGGCTCTAGGATATTCCATATCGGAAACCAAGCAAAAACAAAATGACGAGGCACAATTACCACCTAATGGCGCGCTACCGAAACTTGTATTAGAGGAACTGGATGACACAAAAATTACCATGGGAAAATTCAATATTAGGGTGAGTCTAGACTTAAAACGGATTGATACAGAAAGATACAGTATAGGAAATCTACTCAAAGAATACACGAGTGTATGCGAAACATTAACAAAAACACTGAACGAAAGCGCATGTGAAGCTATAAAAATAATGTTAATAATGAATGACAAACTGCAAAAAAAAGGTGATTTGATAAGAACGTTATATTCTCTGAGGAAGCGACGAAGCATATGGAGTGCAATAGGGCTCATGGACTCAGATGACAGGTCGAGACTCGACATAGACATGGATAAATTACGAGGTAATGAGGAAAGGCTTAAAGGAACCGTCTATGAACAGACTGGAAGTATTAGTGCAATATACGACCTGGTAAATAGGTCATTAATCAATATAGATAAAAAAACAATAGAAATGTACGACCAAAGCGAATTCTTAAAACAAGATATTAGGAATCATATTAATTTCACAGATGTTGTGAAAGAGGCATTACTTACAGAAACGAAATTAAATAGTATGGGGACAATTATCCAAAATAGGATTAGAATAACACAACGGAAGCAAGAAATGCTTCTAAAAATCTTGATAGAAGAATCTAGTACGCTGGACATTATTGCCGAGGTAATCGAACTGGACAACCTACTATCGAAGATGAAACAATACGAAAAGTCACTACCAGAAGCAGTGGAATTTTTGCGCACACGAGATGGATATTTATCTCCGCAAGTGCTCCAGTTGTTCGACATATCACATGAAATAGACAGTCGACACATGTTACATTTAAATGTAAAAATACCACTAATTAAAAAAACGCCCTACAAAGCATACAAAGGCAGCTTTACGCCAGAGTTAAAAGGTAATCTAGTGACGTTTATACATTTAGAGAAAGACATAATAATTAAGCAGAAAGATAAAGAATGGGGGTTCATAACAGACATTGGAACGTATAATAAATGTTTCGCGATACAAGGAATGAAAATTTGTTCATTAGAAGAAATCGAGATAAACCTAGCGGAAAGTGACGAATGTATAACTAAAATATTATATAAAAGCCTAAGAGACTCATGCGAAGCAAGAACTATGAAACTAAATCACACAATGTGGTTCGAATCAGCGCATACAAATGAATGGATATATAGTGCTCCAACGAAAGAGAAGATAACCATAATTAACAACGATGTTACCACAACTAAGGAAATAATTGGAATTGGCGCGATCAAACTAAACCAAGGAATGACCTTGGTAACCGACGAAGTAAAAATAGGAAATTCGCAAGGACGAAATAGAAACAAGACAATATATCTCGAAAATATAACAGATGTCACACCGGAAAGCCTGATTAATTGGAAGCACAAGATTATTCCTGTAATAAATAAGGATAATAAGATTTTCACATTTATTGATAATAAACGCCTTTTCGACCTGGGTATTGACGTCAAAAGAATAATAGAACACCGAACACTGTTAGAAAATGTAATATATGCGCCCCTGGAACAGCCATGGATTACGATGAGTACAGTAATTATCATATGTGGTATAGTAACGACGATATGTGCGTTCTGCCACAAAGGAAAGTTTTCATGTTGTACTAAAACCAAAATAGTGCATAACGGAAATAGTGGTTCATCAAATGACATGACCCACACAAACAAGAAAAATGTAAAAGAAGAACAAACTCAAGAAACTATAAATATTCCTTGTATCACTAACACTGAAAGAAACACTGTCGAAACAATGGTAGTAGGAACGGTCACAGCAGAAACACATGCACACGAAATTGATGGTCAATCGAATAAAGACGCGAATATACTAGAAAACCCAGACACGCAACCCTCAAAACCGAAAACTAAAAACAAAAGCACTAGAAATATCGTAGTGATCTGAATATTCTTTGTTGATCCTTATGGGCTGTCAGCATATGTGCGAGAATGATTGAAGAAAAAGGTATAAAGGAATGACTGGACAAGGGAAGCGCGCCCCAGAATGAACGAAGAAGAATGTCTAAATAAGCTCCACAAAAATCTATATATATTAGACAAATAACTAACAGACAAATCCAAGTATATTTTTTTAGGTCTATTTAACAGCCAAAAAAAAAACCGAAGCTCCGTTCGACAGGAAGAAGGAGTCACAAGCAAACCATCAATCCAGATGCAGTGTTCATTAGAAGAAAGGACGAAAGACGAATACAAACGAGGTGAAAAATGAGGTAATATTCGGCATGTAAAGAAAGTTGTTTAAAAAAAAAAAAAAAAAAAAAAAAAAAAAAAAAAAAAAAAAAAAAAGAAGAAAAGAGGAGAAAGGAAAAGAAAAAAAAATATATTTATATATATATATATAAAGAAATACATAATTTAGGAACAACAATGCAACAATCTTTGCATGCCACCACTTTTAAGAAAACATCTACTTTTACAGGATGGGGGGGGGGAAGCCAACACTATACCGATTGCCGAAAAAAAAAAAAAAAAAGGAAAAAATTAAAATTACGAAATTTGATTTGTGTGGAAATATATATATATATATAATTAGTCATGAGTTTACGAAATCTGATTTTGTGTTAAAACTCAGTAGAAGTAATGCATTAGTGAAATGATATGAAATGATAACAATTGAGTGTTAGTTACAATTAATAGTTATGCGCATGCGGATTTATTAAGAGATTAGTCCTAGAAGAGGTAAAAGCCCTGGCCAACGTGTGCGTCCAACGTATTCATCGCGGTCTTGCAAGAAGGAAGGATGTCGGTAGCATAGCAAAGCTACTTAAGAGAACGAGAGGGTGTGGTCGAATGCGGTGGCAAGTCGAAGACAAAGGGGACCGTGGACCCATCAAGATGTCGGAAATATGAACACAAGAGCCAGTAAATCGGAAGGAGGCGCAGATTCGGTGTTGGGGACCATAGCAACGAATCGAAGTAGAAAGCAGTCAACACAATTAAAGACGATGCGCGGGTGCAGCACAACAGTCCAAAGTGCTATCCCGTATCTCACACGAAAGAAGATAAGAAGGAAGTAAACGCAGTCAACACAGTTAAAGACGATGCGCGGGGGCACCACAACAGTCCAAAGTGCTATCCCGTGTCTCACACGCAATAAGATAAGAAGGAAGTAAACGCAGTCGACACCGGCGAAAATGATCTGAGCGGGGGTGCCACAACAATACAAGGTACTACCCCGTGTTTCATTCAGTGGGCATCGTCAAAGCTCAACTGAGTGCCATAAACAAGCAAAGGAAAAGAATTCAATGATCATTGGGAAAGCGACCACGAAATCGGACGTAACATTTTTTGGAGATGCGCTAGAAGCCTCAACTCATCGGACAGAATAATGCAGCAATTTCGATGATAATTAAAACTCAAACGAAACAGCGATTAATTCCTAAACTATGGTCACCAAACCGAAGGATACTGAGATGAGAACCAGACGAGAAGAAGGAGCCATCATGGAGGAAATGACACGGCACCCAGAGTCCAAGACTAGCAACCGTTCGATCACCTCACCACACAGAGAAGGTACAGACAAAAGCAACTACAAGGCGGCATTGGGTCTGGAATGGAAGCACACGCTACGGCATTATAAGGTTAGGGAAGCTAACGTCATCAAATATTTACATGAAACAAAGTGCATATGTAAACAGAAAAAAAACAAATAAATATGTAAACAAAAAAAAAATATAGGATCAAAAAAAAATTATTAATCTTTTGTAACGGCAATCTTAGGTTTTACATTTAGTTAGCATAACGGGTTAAGTTATTACCCGCGCAATCAACTTGATGGTAGCATCAAGCTCAGTAAGTAAGGGGGCATGCAGCAGCCCTAATTTTTCCAAAGAAATCTTTATCTTAGCTAGTACAGGCAGTAGAACAGTTGAGTCATTGTAAAGCCCACGGCTGGCTATTTCAACATATTGCATCAGCCAGAAAAAACTGTATCACCGATCGAATTAATTGATTTTGTACATAAGCGACGCGATCGCAGTGAATTCACGTAGGTGGTAGTTAGTCTACCAGACATATATATATAAATATAGGTTTTTGTTAGGTACATATATTTGAGTATAAAAGGGTCGGTTTTTTGATTTTATCGGGGCTTCTTGGTTCAACTGTTGGACCCAGAACATCGGTTCTCGTCGTTGGTTTTCCACTTTGCATCCGTTGGTCGATCTACTTCCTTGTTTGTACCGCAGGCGGGGAATCAGATTAACCAGACGACCAGAATTAGTATCGGCTTGTAACGCAGGACGGTACTAACTGGACGAAGGACTCCACCCCAAAGACTATAAGCGTGTAGAAGTTAGGGCAGAAGTTAGGTCAGGCACAAAATTATGTGCTGTAGGCAAGTTAAGACAGTAAAGTGTAACCACTGCAAATTATTATTAGAAGGAAAATAAAGTAAAAGAAAGGTATTTGTGTGTTTATAAGTGCTCCGAAAAACACTACCCCTCTCGCCGCTCGGGCAAAGTATTGCCGCATGTGCCCCCGCGCATCGCGCATCGCATCGATGAGATTGAGATGAGATTGAGATGAGATTGAGATGAGATTGAGATGAGATTGAGATGAGATTGAGATGAGATTGAGATGAGATTGAGATGAGATTGAGATGAGATTGAGATGAGATTGAGATGAGATTGAGATGAGATTGAGATGAGATTGAGATGAGATTGAGATGAGATTGAGATGAGATTGAGATGAGATTGAGATGAGATTGAGATGAGATTGAGATGAGATTGAGATGAGATTGAGATGAGATTGAGATGAGATTGAGATGAGATTGCAATGAGATTGAGATGAGATTGAGATGAGAGATGAGATTGAGATGAGATTGAGATGAGATTGAGATGAGATTGAGATGAGATTGAGATGAGATTGAGATGAGATTGAGATGAGATTGAGATGAGATTGAGATGAGATTGAGATGAGATTGAGATGAGATTGAGATGAGATTGAGATGAGATTGAGATGAGATTGAGATGAGATTGAGATGAGAATGAGATGAGATTGAGATGAGATTGAGATGAGATTGAGATGAGATTGAGATGAGATTGAGATGAGATTGAGATGAGATTGAGATTAGATTGAGATGAGATTGAGATGAGATTGAGATGAGATTGAAATGAGATTGAGATGAGATTGAGATGAGATTGAGATGAGATTGAAATGAGATTGAGATGAGATTGAGATGAGATTGAGATGAGATTGACATGAGATTGAGATGAGATTGAGATGAGATTGAAATGAGATTGAGATGAGATTGAAGGATACGCGAATTATCCAGTATTGCCTAGATGCAATGCTCTTCAGTTGGCTGCATCGATAGATGTCCAATTTATGATTTAATTAACACACTTTTCCTTCTCCATTAGACCTAATTTGACTAGGTTAGATGCGCCTTTTACCCGGGCCTGATATGGCAAGTGGCCTAGAAAATCCACCCGATGAAAGTCAGGATAACAGAAGGTAAATGAACCGTACTGAAATTGGATCTCTAATTGAACAATCAATTGTGCTGCAGTGGCAGCATGATTGACGTTTGCTCGACGGAGCATATGATGACGATGATTTTCCGATAATATACTACCTGCAAACCAATGAACTGCGGTTTCTAAGTGAGGGTGAAGAAGCATGAAGCAAGTTTATTGATGAATGGATGGATGGCGTTGGCATCAGTTATTCAAATTAGGATCATTGTAATAATGTTTATCTAGTGCATTCTCAGTGAAGGATTTCATCGGACTGAACACGTTTATGATATTCGATTGTAATCCTACTGAACTGTTTGTTGAGATTCAATATTTCGTGGTTGTGTGACTGGCAGTCGTTAAACGAGAAGATCCAGATGCAGACGACTTCTATTTAGTGAAAGCAATAAACAACACCAGGGAAATTATAGTTACTGGCGTGACGTAGAAGTTTGTTTCGGTTTTCATCACGAAATTTGTTTTCTACTTTTGTTGATCAAACTGCATTGCCATGTTGGTTTTCGTTTCTGCTATGCGATTCTCAACAATAAATGAGATTTAGGTGTTTGAACTTTTTTTTCGTTTAACTAAATTAACTAATCATAAAACAATTTCGTGCTTGAAGCACTTTGTCGTGATATCTTACAGAATTTGATGCGATGTAATTAACAAATTAGGTTGGCTGTCGGCACCAATCCACTGTTCTTTGTTCTTGGTGAAAACGTTTACCCTGAAATCTGGTGCACATTATTTACCACATTTAAAAGGACGTTGGCTTTAATTGACCTTAATACATGATGAGATTTGAGCTTCGTTATCAAAGATTCAGCAAGCTTCTAGTTTTAAATTTCATCACGCAGACCAAACATGCAAAATGTATTTGTATTCTAAAAAGTTTGCCAACAAAACTGTTATTTTTTGTGGTAAGAGCTACTTGTGTCCCAGCTAACTCATATCTCCATTGCGTAACAGCCTAGCTGTGGCTGGTTCCATTGACAACCCTTTAATTTAACTAAGTTCTCCTAGTTCTCCTCACTCCTTCTATTCGTCTGATTTGCCATACAACCGGCGCATATCAAAAACTGTGTCTCACCCAGGAATGTTCCCATCGAAAGACAAGCTCAACGCCTGAATGACTAGCCTAATGAAGAAGCAAAAAAAAGTAATAAAAATTCACTTTCTTCTTTCTCATTTGAATTTTGGGTTTCCTCACGGCAAGCCTCCACTGCCAGCGAGCGCCGCAATCGAAATTCGTCATCAGGTGGGTCTCCGAAGAAGGCAAATGGATTCATTTGCATATATCGCGCACAAACACACAAACCACACCACCACCACGGTAAAGAAGTGAGGCATGGGTGCGAAAAATGGAGTGAAGCAAAAAGCCAATAATATCATTAGAGCCCCCTGAGCAAACATAACAATACATTAGGAGGAGCAAACGATATGTGAACGGAACGAGAGAGAAGCAAAAAAAAAATATACACCCACAATCTCGTCACAACTCATCTCGCCACATTCAACCGTCACGGACGACGAAGAAGGATGCAAAAAAAAATCCGTTCGATTACGAAATAGATTCTTCGAGAGTCTATATCGTGAGCTAGTTCAAATTTGCATCCAAATGTTTGCATGCTCGCGTGGCGAGCGAAAGGAAACCGGAATATTCAATTATGAAACATCTACCGGAGAGCGGAGAGAAACAGCATCACTACGGAATCGATTCCATTGAAATTTCTGTTGAGTAAATTGATTAATTTTCGGTGAAGATCAAGAAATTGAAAAAAATTTCTAGCGAGTTCCGTTAAGGAAAAATTCTTTCAAAATGTTCAACATCTCTCCTGCCATCTTGCCCGGAAGCAGTTCGTTGTCAGTTTAATTGTGGCTTTAAATGGGTGTTCAGTAATGGGCAAAGTAATTATTACAGCGTTGTTTCGTAAATTAACATTTTAAATTTCATATTCCGCTAGAAATATAGTTAACTGAGTAATGAGATGCTCCGTAAAGGAATTTAACTTTTATAATTATTGTTCTTAATTAAACCCTTCAAAAGATTACTACAGACGACGGACATTCCTAAATGGACTTAATGCCGAAATGGCAACTTTTCGTTAGAAATGTACATGGCCTTATCACGGCATTGTAGTTGGCACGTTGGAAGCAGATGTTCATGTTCGTGACTGTGTGCGTGTTTGATCGTATGTTAACGATTATTTGTTGCAAACTGGTAAAAACTTCTTTATTCTTTGCCTCTCAATTAAACAGTTGAACTGATAGTCGAAGTGAAAATTCTTCTTCTAAAATAATGCACAGCGAACTGTTGATTGGAAGGAATTTTTAAACAAATCAAAGGATGGCTTTTTGGTCAATTGGTTTCTCGTCAATACATTTGTTTTCGTTAACACCAACAAAAATATTTGTAGTCGTTTTGCCCTGAAGATGAAGGCAGCATAACCTTCGAAACGTTGGATGTTAACGAAAAATAAATGTTTTGACAAGAAACCAATTTATCAAAAAAGCCAGCTTTTGATTTGAAATAACATTATTTGATCGCGCTCGCATCAAAGGAATTTTGGTAGTCCCTGATTGTATTGAGAAAAACTTAGAGGTGCTGCATGTCCCCTAATTGTCTGAACTCGATAATACCGAAAATTACATCTATCTAAGTTTACACATTTCATCCCGTTCGTTCGAAGTTTAGATACTATGATCAAATTAAATTGGAATGACCAGTTAAACGATATTCGGTAGAATGTTGTTTAGCGAAATGATCTCCAACTATCGGAAGGGTCACGCTACTACTTCCGATAATTGGAGAACAAAGTTATTGAAGTCTTGAGTTAGAGGTTGATTTACACCTAAACCACAGTTAACGTAAACTTTTTTTTTACGTTACCTCTTTTTACGTAATTCTTTTTAAGAACCAAATCCCAAAAAACGTAAACTTTTTTGACGAACCTAGAGGTTTTTGCATACAATAAAAATGAATTCCGGCTCATTTATACTCCATGGAAATTACTAATATATGGGTATTTTCGGAACGGATTCGATGAGTAGATGTTGGAAAACGACGTTTGAGGTGGTTATGAATTCCAACATGGCATAGCTATCTGCTCCAGTTCTTTATAACCAGAATTTCGTTTTATTTAGGATATTTGTGCTGCTTAATATGCCTTGATATTCTGAAACTGATATGATTGACATTTTAGAATTTTTCAATAAATCCGATTATAATTTAAATCCGCAGATATTATACTACTGCTTCAAAAATGTAAGTGGCTACCCATGAAAACCGTTCAAAAATTGCAAGGACTAGTAACTAACCGAAAGCCATCATTTTGGATTTCGGATCGACCTCAAACATCGTTTTCCTACATCTACTCATCAAACCTATTCAGAAAATACCCATATTTTAAGGGATTTAAGAAATATCAATAAACCGAAAGTCGCCATCTTTTGATTCAGAAACACCTCAAACATCATTTTCTAACATCTACTCTTCTTAAGGAATATCAACAAACCGGAAGTCGCCATCTAGGGATTCAAAAACACCTGAAACATCGTTTTCTGACATCCACTCATCAAACCCGTTCTTAAAACACCCATATTGTAAGGGATTTAAGGAATATCATTAACCGGAAGTCGCCATCTTGGAATTCAGAACCACCTCAAACATCATTTTCTGACATCTACTCACCAAACGAGAACAAAACATAATGTAGGAAGGTGCGAAATAATGCAACGATAGAAAGATCATGCCGTAAAAATATAAAACGAAGTAAATAGAATAACGTAGAAAGTAAACAAACTGGAGAAAAAATTAGGAAAGAAAAAAAAATCAATATAAGTGACTAAGCGGAAAAAAAGAATATAAGGGAAGAAAGACTGTATCGTAACGAAACTGAAGAAAGACTTCAAAAATGCGAAAGAAAAGGAAGAACGAAACATATGAAAAACAAAACAAGGAAATACGAGAGCAAAAAAATTCAACAAATTTGTAAGAAGCAAAACATATAGAGAAAGAATTATCGAAGCATCAAAATATACACCATTATGAACGAAAAATGGAGAGAAATAAATAAACAAGTGAAGAAAGAACGACAGGATAAAGGGACAGAAGGAAAATCTGGAGAAACTAGTGAAACGAAAGAAGTTGTAAAACAAAAGTAAGATATTGATGAGCGAAGTAAATGGAAGAACGAAAGAACGAAATAAACAAAATAAAAGGAAGGAAATTCAAGGATTGGAGAAGACGCAAGAACGAAAGAACGAAAGAACGAGAGAACGCAAGAACGAAAGAACGAAAGAACGAAAGAACGAAAGAACGAAAGAACGAAAGAACGAAAGAACGAAAGAACGAAAGAACGAAAGAACGAAAGAACGAAAGAACGAAAGAACGAAAGAACGAAAGAACGAAAGAACGAAAGAACGAAAGAACGAAAGAACGAAAGAACGAAAGAACGAAAGAACGAAAGAACGAAAGAACGAAAGAACGAAAGAACGTAAAAACGAAAGAACGAAAGAACGAAAGAACGAAAGAACGAAAGAACGAAAGAACGAAAGAACGAAAGAACGAAAGAACGAAAGAACGAAAGAACGAAAGAACGAAAGAACGAAAGAACGAAAGAACGAAAGAACGAAAGAACGAAAGAACGAAAGAACGAAAGAACGAAAGAACGAAAGAACGAAAGAACGAAAGAACGAAAGAACGAAAGAACGAAAGAACGAAAGAACGAAAGAACGAAAGAACGAAAGAACGAAAGAACGAAAGAACGAAAGAACGAAAGAACGAAAGAACGAAAGAACGAAAGAACGAAAGAACGAAAGAACGAAAGAACGAAAGAACGAAAGAACGAAAGAACGAAAGAACGAAAGAACGAAAGAACGAAATCGAAATGTGTCAAATTTTCCTTTATTTTAGCTTGGCGATAGATTTCCATTGCCAAAGAATGACATTTTGTGTTCCTTTAAGAATCTGAATGACGAAAAAATTATTGAAATCAGCTTTAAGCTCTAAATACTGAACCCAAAACCAATCACAATATTATATCCAATTATTATTTTTTTTTGAAATTAGACCACCATTAAATCCATGGACTAGATCGAATAAAATAAAATAATTCCTTTCTGTCAGAAACGGCCGTCAGAATCGCGTTCAACGAAGTTCATTTTCAGAAGTAATCGACTTTGCGCGAACAACTCCCCGAGCAAAACCATCTTGACAAATTGATCTGTCCGAAGATTATTGTTTTCTTTTGAAAACGTCAGAATGGCATTGTTAAATTTATTCCACTGACCGGAATCACGAGTGACAGCGAAGAATATTGGATGAGCCTCGCCGAGCAGATAGCGACGAACATTTTTCCGGAAAACCGTGGCTGCAAGCGATGAAAGCACCGCCGAAGAACGAAACAAATGTAATCTGTAGCGAAAAGGCGTCGGAGAATGGCATCCCGGAACTGCATCCACAGCGTCCAGTATGGCGATCGGTGGACCCACATTTCACGGGGAACCCTTGTTCCAGTTAACCGACGTAACTCCCGTTGGAACAAAGGCGGAGAAATCGTCCGGAAGAAAAGAAATAATGAAAAATCGCTACGCTTGACGATTCGAATGCATGAAAAGTTTCGCCGGATTTTAGATCCCTTTTCCGTTTTTTTTTTCACTGACGTTTCAGCCCTCCGATACTGCACGGATAATACCATTCTGTCCGGGCTGGTTCGCGGTACTGAACCGATGCTGAATTTGCTTTTGTGTTTCTCAGTCACTTATCGTCAGTGACAGAGCGGAAACGAACCGATAGCTGGAAGGAGTTGGACCTTTTGTTCCATCCCTGATGATTTGCCTGAGGCACGATAGGCCAGCGAAAATTTTGTTCCGTTTCCCCTCGTGCCGACTGTCTTGTGTTCCAGAGCATTGGTATTTTTTTTCGCTGGTTGGTAAAACGATTTACATAAATTTGATCATTGGAAAGCAGTGAAGAATTGCTATTTGAGGTCATTTCACCGGCTGAGCTGTTTTACCTGAATGGTCATTTAATCGAAAGCATAACAGATTGACTTTAGACTTAAGATTTTAGACTTCAGACTCTAGACTTTAGATTTTAGACTTTAGACTTTAGACTTTAGACTTTAGACTTTAGACTTTAGACTTTAGACTTTAGACTTTAGACTTTAGACTTTAGACTTTAGACTTTAGACTTTAGACTTTAGACTTTAGACTTTAGACTTTAGACTTTAGACTTTAGACTTTAGACTTTAGACTTTAGACTTTAGACTTTAGACTTTAGACTTTAGACTTTAGACTTTAGACTTTAGACTTTAGACTTTAGACTTTAGACTTTAGACTTTAGACTTTAGACTTTAGACTTTAGACTTTAGACTTTAGACTTTAGACTTTAGACTTTAGACTTTAGACTTTAGACTTTAGACTTTAGTCTTTAGACTTTAGACTTTAGACTTTAGACTTTAGACTTTAGACTTTAGACTTTAGACTTTAGACTTTAGACTTTAGACTTTAGACTTTAGACTTTAGACTTTAGACTTTAGACTTTAGACTTTAGACTTTAGACTTTAGACTTTAGACTTTAGACTTTAGACTTTAGACTTTAGACTTTAGACTTTAGACTTTAGACTTTAGACTTTAGACTTTAGACTTTAGACTTTAGACTTTAGACTTTAGACTTTAGACTTTAGACTTTAGACTTTAGACTTTAGACTTTAGACTTTAGACTTTAGACTTTAGACTTTAGACTTTAGACTTTAGACTTTAGACTTTAGACTTTAGACTTTAGACTTTAGACTTTAGACTTTAGACTTTAGACTTTAGACTTTAGACTTTAGACTTTAGACTTTAGACTTTAGACTTTAGACTTTAGACTTTAGACTTTAGACTTTAGACTTTAGACTTTAGACTTTAGACTTTAGACTTTAGACTTTAGACTTTAGACTTTAGAATTTAGACTTTAGACTTTAGACTTTAGACTTTAGACTTTAGACTTTGGACTTTTTAGATTTAGTTACAAATAAATGTTCCTGGCATCTTTCTCGCAAATCTTTTCATTCTGTTTTTTTTTCAATATCTTTTCTCGTTGAATAAGTTTGAATTATCAATTCGTTATATTGCTGCTGAGCTAACGATCTTGCGATCATTGTTGTCTAAATTCAATAAGCGCTTTGGGTCATACATTTTTGTAGGCTGATGAATAAAGTTTAAAGCAATCTAAAATTGATCTCATTGAGTATGTGACTGCAAGGCCGCAATTTTGAAAGCTTTTAGTAGGCTATTCATTTTCGCGATAACAAAGAAAACGAATTTTCATCAAAAAATCCAATCAAACTTTGTAGTAAATGACAGTTGATAATAAAAAAAATCTTCACAAAAAAACAGAGTCAAACTTTTCCGATCAATAAGGACAGATGCTGCGTTTTTATACAGAATTTGCTTTTGCTGGGACAGGATAATGGCACAATATTTCCTGCTCTAAGCCAGCCAAACAGTGTCTACTCGTGTCCCGTCCTTACTGGGCCAAATTTTTCACTCGCGTTTCCTTGTTAATACCGATATGTATATGAGAATAGAAAGCAAAAAATAAACAAAAAAAGGACGAAAACCTGACGCCACCGCGCTATCGAGGAACAAATAGCTTTCGGTGTTGCTTTGGACGGGTTGGAAATCGCTTCCGCTGGCGCTGGCTTTGCCGGCGAATGATGGCCTCAATTTATCTCCGGCACCACACGTATTTTTTCGCAATCTGTTGAGCTTATTTCTCAAAAGTTGGAACCGAAAGCCAGTCGCCCCCGCGCACCGGAGAGTCACAGCAGCAGCAGCTACCGCTTGTTACTATTTGTTATTTTGTTTGAAATGAAGCACATCTATCTCTACGGGGATTGATTAGTGTGTTCCCTTTTTTCCCGTAGGCACTAGGCACTGCACTGCCAGTTGCCTCAGCTCTATATTAGATGGAGGCGAATTGCTCTCTTTTGGATTGATTCATATTCAGAAAGGAAAATCTGATTGATAAAGGATGTAGGGTGGATGTATTCGGCAGTTCAAATGCGATCGATTCTCTTCGCTCAATGCATTTTGCTCTATTTAAAGATTCCACAACCGATACTAATTCTTCAAAAAGAAAGATTGATAAAGGGGCAGTTACACAGTTCGAACTGTTTGTATTTTCATTCGAGTTTTGCATAATCAGTTCAATTTCCAAGCGAAACCCGTCCGATAAGATTTATGTTCCAAGGACCATTGAATGAAAATTATTGCCAGTATAGTTTCGAGAAGAGATGGAATCAAAGTGTTCCTATGATCCTAGTAGAAGGATAATTTATAATCATGAATTTTGTTCTATCGTTAGGTTCTACAACCGCAATCTCACTAATTAGTGTTCTTAAGTCAACGGAAAGTGAAATATCATAAAAACCAATGGAAATCACCGTAAAACCTACGGCACGTCAAAAGACTTACCCGGTGATTAGCGTTAGCCGGTGGATAGAAGTTAATGGCGTCCACATTGGTCCCGGTGCTCGACTGACTGTGATCCGTTTGGTAGCGTCTCATTGGAAGATGGCTAACTTTCGCCATCAGGTGGAATCATTCTGCGAAAAAAAAAGTTAAAGAGAAAAAATATTATAAGTATACGTACAACATAGATTGCTGTTATAAGTAAAATCAGAATGGTGTATGAATCCATAAAAATAGACTAGTTCAAAAGGGATTAACGTTTTTTTTTTGCATATCTGTTTGTTCGAAGTCTTCTCAAATTTCATAATAAAACGTTATTTGGCACCCTTGAAATGGTTTACCGATCTGAGCTGTTTAAGGTATTGCTGCCAACAGATATTTATTTGTTCTGATATTACAATAGAATGAAAATGGGACATCACCGAAAGACACAGCAAGAATATCATGACATTTCGGAAACAGTTTAAAGTTCCTGTTAGTGCTAGGTGTTTTTGTAACTATCGGAGGAACAGTCCATAGAAAAGAAGGAGGTTTGACATCACTGGTAGTACGAGGCGGTCCAGAAACAACTGGTCGAAACAGTTATTTTGAGTGAATTTGCAGCTGTGACAAGTGTGTATTGATTAGTGAAAAGTGTTATTTATTGAATAATGCTGATTCTCGAAACTGAAAAAATGTTCTAGCGACGGAAATTGATAATTTACCGCTCAATATCAAACTATGTTAACCGAACGAAGCGACATCTGCATATCACTGTCGGTGTTTCACAGATTCAAGCATAACGAAAATAGATTGTGGTCGTTTTTTCAAGACAGTAAAATCTTTAAAAAATTACAAATCAATCCTGTGATTCTGGTCAAAAATAAAAAATTGCTTAGAGATTTTTTTAATTTCAATACCTAAGAGTAATATTAAAATCCTTACTAAAAATCGGTCTTTACCAAACTCCGTCGATTATTCGGGAAGAGTTTGATCAATGGATCCATTTTTCTTCGGGTTAAACGCTACAAGGTGCAAGACGCACGTGTGAAGTTCAAAACCGCATGGTTGTCTAATAAAAAAAACAGAATGCAATAAAGCAAATGTTGGAATTGATAGTGAACCACCCGATAGTCAAATTTCATATTTGATATTTGAGTAGGAAGGTACATATAAATACAAGCCGAGGTACCCAGAGCACTAAACACATGATAATAACAGTTCGGCTGAAAAGTTCGTATCGTTTAATAGAAACACACATTTTTTTGCCAAAATTCGTTTTTATTATTCAACATAATTGCCATCAGAGGCGATACAGCGATTATAGCGATCTTCCAACTTTTCGATACCATTTTTGGAGTACGATTTGTCCTTTGCCTCAAAATAGGCCCCATTTTCAGCGATTACCTCTTCATTGCTTCTAAATTTTTTACCAGCGAGCATTCTCTTGAGGTCTGAGAACAGGAAAAAGTCACTGGGGGCCAAATCTGGAGAATACGGTGGATGAGGGAGCAATTCGAAGCCCAATTCATTCAATTTCAGCATGGTTTTCATCAACTTGTGACACGGTGCATTGTCTTGATGAAACAAAACTTTTTTCTTCTTCAAATTAGG